>NC_090384.1:15046546-15239046 GCF_036365525.1 Heterodontus francisci | reverse complement strand
CCAGAGTGGGACAGTGAGATATAATCCACACCCAGAGCAGGGACAGTGAGATATAATCCGCACCCAGAGCAGAGACAGTGAGATATAATCCACACCCAGAGCAGGGACAGTGATATATAATTCACACCCAGAGTGGGACAATGATATATAATCCGCACCCAGAGCAGAGACAGTGAGGTATAATTCACACCCAGAGCAGGGACAGTGATATATAATTCACACCCAGAGCAGGGACAGTGAGATATAATCCACACCCAGAGTGGGACAGTGAGATATAATCCGCACCCAGAGCAGAGACAGTGAGGTATAATTCACACCCAGAGCAGGGACAGTGATATATAATTCACACCCAGAGCAGGGACAGTGAGATATAATCCACACCCAGAGCAGGGACAGTGAGATATAATCCACACCCAGAGCAGGGACAGTGATATATAATTCACACCCAGAGTGGGACAATGATATATAATCCGGAACCCAGAGCAGAGACAGTGAGGTATAATTCACACCCAGAGCAGGGACAGTGATATATAATCACACCCAGAGCAGGGACAGTGAGATATAATCCACACCCAGAGTGGGACAGTGAGATATAATCCGCACCCAGAGCAGAGACAGTGAGGTATAATTCACACCCAGAGCAGGGACAGTGATATATAATTCACACCCAGAGCAGGGACAGTGAGATATAATCCACACCCAGAGTGGGACAGTGAGATATAATCCGCACCCAGAGCAGGGACAGTGAGATATAATCCACACCCAGAGTGGGACAGTGAGATATAATCCGCACCCAGAGCAGGGACAGTGAGATATAATCCACACCCAGAGCAGAGACAGTGAGATATAATCCGCACCCAGAGCAGGGACAGTGAGATATAATCCGCACACAGAGCAGGGATAGTGAGATATAATCCGCACCCAGAGCAGGGACAGTGAGATATAATCCGCACCCAGAGCAGGCACAGTGAGATATAATCCGCACCCAGAGCAGGGACAGTGAGATATAATCCGCACCCAGAGCAGGGACAGTGAGATATAATCCGCACCCAGAGCAGGGACAGTGAGATATAATCCGCACCCAGAGCAGGGACAGTGAGATATAATCCGCACCCAGAGCAGGGACAGTGAGATATAATCCGCACCCAGAGCAGAGACAGTGAGATATAATGCGCACCCAGAGCAGGGACAGTGAGATATAATCCGCACCCAGAGCAGGGACAGTGAGATATAATCCGCACCCAGAGCAGGGACAGTGAGATATAATCCGCACCCAGAGCAGAGACAGTGAGATATAATTCGCACCCACAGCAGGGACAGTGAGATATAATCCGCACCCAGAGCAGGGACAGTGAGATATAATCCGCACCCTGAGCAGGGACAGTGAGATATAATCCGCACCCAGAGCAGGGACAGTGAGATATAATCCGCACCCAGAGCAGGGACAGTGAGATATAATCCACACCCAGAGCAGGGACAGTGAGATATAATTCACACCCAGAGCAGGGACAGTGAGATATAATTCACACCCAGAGCAGGGACAGTGAGATATAAGCCACACCCAGAGCAGGGACAGTGAGATATAATCCACACCCAGAGCAGGGACAGTGAGATATAATTCACACCCAGAGCAGGGACAGTGAGATACAAGCCACACCCAGAGCAGGGACAGTGATATATAATCCACACCCAGAGCAGGGACAGTGAGATATAATTCACACCCAGAGCAGGGACAGTGAGATATAATTCACACCCAGAGCAGGGACAGTGATATATAATTCACACCCAGAGCAGGGACAGTGAGATATAATTCACACCCAGAGCAGGGACAGTGATATATAATTCACACCCAGAGCAGGGACAGTGAGATATAAACTGCACCCACAGCAGGGCCAGTGATATGGAGTGTGTTTGCAGGTCAGTGGTAGGGACATATTTAGTTGAACTAGAACCCGCATTAGAGATCAAAGCTCTGCTGTCCTGCAACATCTGTTTGTTACTTGTGGTGGAATATTACACAGTGAACAGAGGGGCAAGATCCCTGTATACTGACATCTACTTATCAAAGTGGAAAATTGCCCAGGTATGTTTTGTCCACAAAAAGGAGAAATCCATCCTGGCCAATTTATCACCCGATCTGCCTGTTCTCAATCATCAGCAAATTAATGGAAGTTGTCATCGACAGTGCTATCAAAAGCCTGTTACCCAGCAATAACCAGCTCACCGATGCTCAGTCTGGGTTCTGTCAGGGCCACTCGGTTCCAGACCTCATTTCAGACTTGTTCCAAACATGGACAAAACAGCTGAATTCCAGAGATCAGGTGAGTGACTGCCCTTGACATCAAGGAGCCCTAGCAAAAATGAAATCGGGAGAAAACTCTCCAGTGGTTGGGATCATCCCTAGCACAAAGGAAGATAGCTGTGGTTTTTGGAGGCCAATACATTACTGCAGGAGTTCTTCAGGATAGTGTTCGTGGCCCAACCACCTTCAGCTGCTTCATCAATGACCTTCCGTCCGTCATAAGGTCAGAAGTGGGGATAGTATTCAGTACCATTTGCAAATCTGCAAATAATGAAGCAGTTCGAGTGGGTGGCTCACCACCACCTTCTCAAGGGCAATAACTGCAGGACATGCCAGAGATGCCCATGCCCTGTGAATGAATAAGTTAAAAAAATAACCCTCAGGGATTAAAATAGCAGAAATATTGAATACTTTGCCTCAGTACTTACCAGGGAAACTGACATTAGAAGAAAAGATCAAAACAGATATGAAAACATTGAAGATAGAAAGGGGGAGATGACTGATAAAATAATCAAAGCTATAAAAAAAAACCCTGGTCCCAATGTATTGCATCCACACATATTAAATACGTTAAGGAAGAGATCGCAAAGGAACTGTTAAAAATGTATTAGAAAAGGGAATAGTGCCAGAGGACTGGTGAACATCTACTGTTGTTCCTATATGTAGAAAAGAAGATAGAGCAAGTCCAGGGAGCTGTAGATGGTAGAAAGAATAATGGCATTTTACTCTAAGATGCAATAGAAAAACATTTAGAAACAAAATATGAATAGGACAGATTTCAAGAGACCAAGCTTAGTGTGTTCTTTGAAGAAGAAACGGAAAGGCTGGACAAGGGTAACACAGATGATATGCATGTGGATTTTCACAAAGCTGTCAATAAGGTACCACAATGAGGCCCAAAAGAAAGAAAGAAGAAGAAAGTAGTGATTGAAGTCAGAACATGTGGAGTCAAGGGACAGGTAGCAGAATGTATAACAAGCTGGCTACCAAACAGAGAGGAGGGGGTTAAGGGCAGCTTCTCAGATTGGCAAAAGGTGAGAAGTGGTATTCACAATTTACATGAATGATTTGGGCTTGGGAATCGGAAGACCCCCAATTTCAAAAGTTGGGACACCACCAATATAGTTAATACAAAGGAACAACATGACAAAATACAGGAAGATAATAAACTTACAAAATTGGCATGTAATTGGAAAATGAGTTTTAATATATCTGAATGCAAGGTGGCACATTTTGGTAGGACAAATAATGAGGCCACATATTCTTGGATATGAAGTTTGAATGGGGTAGGGAAGCTAAGGAGTCTATGGAGTAAACGGATCTGGGGGTACAGATACACAAGTCACTACTAGAAATGTGTTACAACCAGGTGAGAGGGGTCTAGGGGGTCCCTCTCAGCCTTTGCCTGGTTCAACTGTAATAGAGTTTAATTTTTTTTTAAAACACCATGTTTTAGCTCTCCCTTGGTGAGTCCTTATTCACTGTCTCCCAATTGTAAGTCAAAGAAATCAATTCAGACAGGTTTTCTTAGACTTTAAACAAGAAAGGTAGAAGTTTATTAATCTTAAACTCTAATCCAGTTACTGACTACAAATGTTTGACGCGACCATGCTGGCATGCATATGGGATAACACACATGCAGATAGAGACAGAAAAGTAGAAAAGAATAAAGGGGAAAAGTTTGAGGCAATAGCTGGGTTTCTATTTTACTGTCCTTTGAGTTTGCTGTGAAGTCTCTGGTTGCCAGCCAGACTTGCAATTCGTTGGGGCCCAGTGCACGCTTCAACTTGTTTCAAGGTCGGAGTCTTTTCTCTCTTGAGGTTTACGTGTCTTCTGTGGGTCCGGTGGCTTGGGAGAAAGTGAGAGAGAGACGGAGAGAGAGAGAGGCTTCCTTGCTCCAGCTTCAGTTTCAAACTGCCTTCTGCCTTTCTCTGTGGCAAAATTCAAAAACCCCGAGGCTGCCCAGCAGGTTAGTCATGTGACTAGCTGGTTTAACCACTTCAGTTGGTGGATTCTGCCATCTTTTAGTCATCCTGGAATGTCAGCATCCTCACCTTCAATGTCTGGTAATCACAGCCCATTTTTGGTTAAGTGGACCAGGGAATAGTCCTTTGTCTCTCCAAGCACTGACTGTTAGTATGCAAATATTTTTCCAGCCAAGTGTCTGGTGATTTTTTCCTAACAAGTTCTTTCTTCACTCCAGCAACAGTTTAAAATCAATGTTCATATGACAAAATTAATATGCTACATTCTAGGCAGGTGGGGATCTGCATGACACCTCCACACCCAGCGGAATGAAATGCGATTTTTTAAAAAGAGCATTTCATTAAAACGGACGAGAGAGAAGATAAGGACAGGAAAACACACATGCATCTCTCTAATTCATTCAGAAATCCTAACGGTTGTTGCAGCCTGTCATTTCCTGGTAGCAGTGCTGCTTTAAATGGTCCTTTCTGGCAAGCCAATAAACATGTGGTTTTTGGGGAAGTTTATTTTTTGCACCTTTCCATGACTGTCTAAGGTCTTTGTTCTTGTTGGGGTCTGCAGGAAGGGGGGTAGGTTTAATTAGCCCCAGATTGGAGTTCTGCTCAGGGGCGGCGGCAGTGGGTGGTTCCACTCTGAACTCTCTTTCAGAGCTTTGATGAGTCATGCAAGGCCTTTCACCTCAGCGGATGGCTGGTTCCCTTTTTTCCTGACTGTGGGGGTGGATTCTTTGCTAATTTTCCCTTTGTCCTCTGGGACACTCCTGCTTGCAGGTATTTGTCCAGATTCTACTGCACTCCCCTGTGGCACTTTGACTAAGTGAGGCATTACCTTCATGGTTTTTCCTGCCCACTTGAGGACTTTCTTTGTCTCTGCAGGTGCCTGTAAATGCTGTTAGCAACTCTGGTGGGGTGCTTCTAGTGTCTGCATTTGCATAGAAGGATGTGGGGTGTAATTTTTCAAACATTTCAGGGTTGGCTGACCGGACAGTAGGGGTTTTCATCTGGGATTCCTCCCGGACTTCCTTTAACCTGCCCTTTTGTCACTTTTTCCTCTTCTCTTTCTAACCTTTTGCCAGCTTTGTGCCTGCCTGTCCCCTTTTGTTCTCAGCAGGGGTCCCTTACAGTTCACCAGCCCTCTGCTGGAGGGTCCTCCAAACACTGATACAGGACTTAGGGGTGCAGGTTTCACTGTAGGTTGGTGTTTCCCCTCAACCTGGCACATGTGGCAACTTCTGAAGTACTCCATCACATCTTTGTGGAGTTTCGGCCAATCAAACTGCTGTCTTATGCGGGCTTTGGTTTTCTGTATACCAACATGTACAGCCACTGTAGTCTCATGGGCCATTCTTAATATTTCTCTCCGGTACCTCTGCGCCACCACTAATTGGTGAACTTCTGTCCACTCCTTGCTTTCAGGTCTGTGAGGAAAACTCCATTTCCTCATCAGTAGCTCATTCTTTAAATAGTTGCAAGCAGGGACTCCTTCTACTTCAATTTCAGACTGGGCAGCCTGTGCTAACTCTTGCAATACTAGGTTAGCTCGATGAGCCTCAGCTAGGGAAAATCCATTTAACTTATTCTCTGTGTCCTCTAACTTTCCAAAGAAAGTCTCAGAAAGACAGACCTCATGGTCATCTGCCTGCAGTGCCAATTCTGTCTCCTCTGGGGGAGCTGGTTTGGTCATGACCTCACTCATTACACATTCAAGGACTCTGCAGGGAACCATCTCTTTGACCTCCTGCAGTCTCTACTGGGGAAGCTATCACCTTCATTCCTGCCAGATCATTACCTAGGAGCAGGTCAATCCCATCCACAGGAAAACTAGGCACAATCCCAACGGTCACCGGTCCCAAAACTAGGTCGCAGTCCAAGGGCACCTGGTGTACAGCTGCAGGCACACACTGCCCTCCAGTACCATTCACCACCATTCTGGTGTTCACTGCACTCTTTGGGGGAAAGGTCAGGCCTTTTCCCAGTAAAAGGGATCTAGTGATCCCTGTGTCCCTGAGAATTACTGTGGGCTTGCTGGACCCACTCGAGGGGTATTGGGTTATTTTCCCTTCAAACACAAAACCCTGATAGCCTTGAGGAATCCTAGTAAATGTTCCTGCACTTGCAGCAGTAGACTTCCAAGGTTTCACTCTTACTGCAGTTAAAGCCACAGCTTGCTCTGCTGTGCTTTCCATCAGGGTCGTTTCTTCACTGAGTGGTTGTGCCCTGATTAACTCTACCGGCTTTCCCGTTAGTTTCCAGCAGTCAGCTCTTAAATGACCTGCTTCATTACAATGGAGTACACAGGTTTCCGGGCCTCACTCCTATTCACAGTACCTTCCTTTTTGGTTGGAGGAGGGCCCCGTGTCTCCTGCTTTTCTCTCTCTCCCAGGACTGCTTGGGTTTCTATCACCTTCCCACCCTTTGTCCTTTTTGGATTAGTGGGGGTGACTAGGAAAGATTTTCCCTTGGGAACCCGACTTATAAATGAGAGCAAACCCGTCGACCAGCACTGCAGCCTGCCGGGCTTTATGAGCCTTTTGTTCCTCCACATGTGTCTGTATGGAGAGCAGGAGAGTTTTTAAATTCCTCTACAAAATTACATCTCTGAGATTTTCATAACTGAGGTGTATTTTAAGAGCCCTCAGCCATTGGTCAAAAGCCAGCTGCTTATTTCTCTCAAACTCCAGATATGTTTGATTAGCTTGCTTCTTGAGGGTTCTAAACCTTTGGTGATAGGCTTCAGGTACTAATTCATATGCCCCGAGGATAGCATTTTTGTCCGTTCATGATTTGATGAACTCTCATCTGGCAACAGGGAATAAACCTCATGGGCTTTTCCTACTAATTTACTCTGTAACAGCAGAGTCCAAGCCTCAGCTGGCCACTTTAACTGCCTTGCCAGTTTTGCAAAAGACATAAAAAACACTTCCACATCTTCCTCATTGAATTTTGGGATTAGTTGAGCTAGTTTTAATAATCCTGTACCCAGCCCTGAATTGTGCTCCTCCATATTGGCCATGCTTTCACTGGGGCTACTCTGTCACCCCCTGGTTAACTCAAGCCGCTTCAGCTCTCTCTCGGCATTCTTTCTGGAAGGTTCTTCCTCTTTCTTTCTCCTCTCTTGCTTTCTCTCTCTTCACGTTCCTTCTGGAAGGCTTTCTTTCTTTCTCCTGTCTCCCCCTTTCTCTTTCCCTGTCTTCTAATTCATGTTTCCTTTGTTCCAATTGTATCTTTGCTAGCAGTACCCGGTCAGGGTCTACTTCTAATGCTGCTTCTGCTTTGTCAGATTCAAGGGAAAAATGGTTGGCCACTAGCCTTAGGAGTTCAGACTTCCTAGACTTGCCACATACAGTGATCCCACACTGCTCAGCCATTTTCCTCAACTCCTCCATAGTCAGTGCTTTTAACTTATCCCAAGTTACTTCACCCTGGCTTGGGAAGCTACTAGCTTCAGACCTGTTAATATTCAATCACACACAACCACAAGAAAACCTGAATTGAAATCTTTTCTCTTTGTTGATTGGGAACAATTTGGTTTCCCACTTCCAATTTCTAGTTTGTCTGTAGGTCAAATCCAGGACGGTAACACCCAGATTTCTGTTACGACCAGGTGAGAAGGGGTCTGGGGGTTCCCTCAGCCTTTGCCTGGTTTAACCATAGCAGGGTTTAATTTTTAGAAAAACACTGTGTTTTAGCTCCCCCTTAGTGAATCCTTAATCATCGCTTTCCAATTGTAAGGCAAAGAAATCAATTCAGACAGGCTTTCTTAGATTTTAAACAAGAAAGGAAGAAGTTTATTAATCTTAAACTTTAATCCAGTTACCAACTACGAATGTGCGACCTAACCAAGCTCGCATGCATACATGATAAACATACATGATAAACAGACACGATAAACATACACGATAAACAGACACGATAAACATACACGATAAACAGACACGATAAACATACACGATAAACATACACGATAAACAGACACGATAAACAGACACGATAAACATACACGATAAACATACACGATAAACATACACGATAAACAGACACGATAAACATACACGATAAACATACACGCAGACAGAGACAGAAAAGGTGAGTACTACTAAACTGTTTTTTTTTTAAGGACTTTAGATTGAAATGGGTAGAACAAGGCCCCTAGTGTAATTAGTATTTTTTAATTAAGGGAGTAACTAATTAACCTAAGGGTAAGTCATGGCAGGAGAGCTCAGCCCCGTGATATGCTCCTCCTGCGGTATGTGGGAAATCAGGGACGCTTCCAGTGTCCCTGGTGACCATGTGTGCAGGAAGTGTATCCAGCTGCAGCTACTGGCTACCCGCATTATGGAGCTGGAGCTGCGGGTGGATTCTGAAAGGAGAGGGTGAGCAGCCAGAGGTCGTGGTCCATATTGGTACTAACAACATAGGCAGGAAGAGAGATGCAAAGTGAATACAGGGAGTTAGGCAGAAGGTTAAAAAGCAGGACCTCTAGGGTTGTAATCTCAGGATTACTCCCTGTGCCACATGCTGGTGAGGGTAGGAATAGGAGGATCAGGCAAATGAATGCCTGGCTCAAGAGCTGGTGTAGGCGGGAGGGCTTCAGCTACTTGGATCATTGGGATCTCTTCTGGTGCATAGGTGACCTGTACAAGAAGGACGGGTTGCATCTAAACTGGAGGGAGACCAGTATCCTTGTGGGGAGGTTTGCTCGTACTAATCAGGTGGATTTAAACTAGTCTGGCAGGGGGGTGGGACCCAAAGTAGTAGTCTCTCCGATGAGGTAGTTGCCCTCCAGACCAGGCAACATCCTGGTAAACCTCCTCTGTACCCTCTCCAAAGCCTCCACGTCCTTCTGGTAGTGTGGCGACCAGAATTGCACGCAATATTCTAAGTGTGGCCTAACTAAGGTTCTGTACAGCTGCAACATGACTTGCCAATTTTTATACTCTGTGCCCCGACCGATGAAGGCAAGCTTGCCGTATGCCTTCTTGACTACCTTATCCACCTGCGTTGCCACTTTCAGTGACCTGTGAACCTGTACGCCCAGATCTCTCTGCCTGTCAATACTCCTAAGGGTTCTGCCATTTACTGTATACCTCCCACCTGCATTAGACCTTCCAAAATGCATTACCTCACATTTATCCGGATTAAACTCCATCTGCCATTTCTCCACCCAAGTCTCCAACCGATCTATATCCTGCTGTATCCTTTGACAATCTTCATCATTATCCGCAACTCCACCAACCTTTGTGTCGTCCGCAAACTTACTAATCAGACCAGCTACATTTTCCTCCAAGTCATTTATATATACTACAAACAGGAAAGGTTCCAGCACTGATCCCTGCGGAACACCACTAGTCACATCCCTCCATTCAGAAAAACACCCATCCACTGTTACCCTCTGTCTTCTGTGACTGAGCCAGTTCTGTATCCATCTTGCCAGCTCACCTCTGATCCTGTGTGACTTCACCTTTTGCACCAGTCTGCCATGCGGGACCTTGTCAAAGGCTTTACTAAAGTCCATATAGACAACATCCACCGCCCTTCCCTCATCAATCATCTTCGTCACTTCCTCAAAAAACTCAATCAAACAAGTGGGGAGAACGCTGAGAGCGGAGCCTATAAATCGAACCTGAGGATCAAGGCCCAGTCTCTTACATTCCGGGAGCGGAGCGGACCTGTGGGGAGAACACCGAGAGTGGAGCCTATAAATCGAGCCTGAGGATTAAGGCCCAGTCTCTTACATTCCGGGAGCGGAGCGGACCTGTGGGGAGAACGCCGAGAGCAGAGCCTATAAATCGAGCCCGAGGATTGAGGCCTGTCTCTTACCTTCCGGGAGCGGAGCGGAGCTCTTCCAGCGTGCCGGAGTTTTGAAAAAAAAAGCCAACAGTGACGTCAGAGAGCTGCAAGGTGATTTGTTGGGTGAGTCACTGCTGTTAGTGCATTTAAATATCTTAAAAAAAGGGGAAAGTTTTTTTTTGCTGAATAAAAAACCTCTGATGATAAGGTGAGTACTATTAAAGTGTTTTTTTTTAAATTCAGTGTAGCCTATTAAGGACTTTAGATTGAAATGGGTAGAACAAGGCCCCTAGTGTAATTAGTATTTTTTAATTAAGGGAGTAACTAATTAATCTAAGGGTAAGTCATGGCAGGAGAGCTCAGCCCCGTGATATGCTCCTCCTGCGCTATGTGGGAAATCAGGGACCCTTCCAGTGTCCCTGATGAGTATGTGTGCAGGAAGTGTATCCAGCTGCAGCTACTGGCTACCCGCATTATGGAGCTGGAACTGCGGGTGGATTCACTGTGGAACATCCACGATGCTGAGGACGTCGTGGATAGCATGTTTAGTGAGGTGGTCACACCGCAGGTAATGGCTACACAGGCAGAAAAGGGATGGGTGACCACCAGACGGAGTAGTAGGCGCAGGCAGGTAGTGCAGGAGTCCCCTGTGGCCATCCCCCTCTCAAACAGATATACTGCTTTGGATACTGTTGGGGGGGATGACCTCCCAAGGGAAAGCAGCAACAGCCAAGTTCATGGCACCACGGAGGGCTCTGCTGCACAGCAGGTGAGGAAAAGAGTTGAAAGAGCTTTAGTGATAGGGGATTCTATCGTAAGGGGTGCAGATAGGTGTTTCAGTGACCGCAAATGAGACTCCAGGATGGTATGTTGCCTCCCTGGTGCTAGGGTCAAGGATGTCTCCGAGTGGCTGCAGGACATTCTGAAAGGGGAGGGTGAGCAGCCGGAGGTCGTGGTCCATATTGGTACTAACGACATAGGCAGGAAGAGAGATGAGGTCCTGCAAAGTGAATACAGGGAGTTAGGCAGAAGGTTAAAAAGCAGGACCTCTAGGATTGTGATCTCAGGATTACTCCACGTGCTAGTGAGGGTAGGAATAGGAGGATAAGGCAAATGCATGCATGGCTGAAGAGCTGGTGTAGGCAGGAGGGCTTCAGCTACTTGGATCATTGAGATCTCTTCTGGTGCAGAGGTGACCTGTACAAGAGGGAAAGGTTGCATCTAAACTGGAGGGGGACCAATATCCTTGCGGGGAGGTTCGCGAGTACTACTCGGGAGGGTTTAAACTAGTCTGGCAGGGGGGTGGGACCCAAAGTAGTAGTCTCTCCAATGAGATAGTTGAGGCAAACGTAGAGGCTAAAGCAAGCAAGTCCAGTCGGCAGGGGCAGGACAGGGAGCGTGGAAGGTCTGGTAGGCTCAACTGCATTTACTTTAATGCAAGAAGCCTTACAGGAAAGGCAGATGAACTCAGAGCATGGATCGGTACATGGGATTGTGATATTATAGCTATTATGGAAACCTGGTAGAGAGGTGGGTAGGACTGGCAACTCAATGTTCCGGGGTACTGAAGCTTCTGGCGTGAGAGGTGGAGGTAAGAGAGGAGGGGGAGTTGCACTATTGATTAGGGAGGACATCACGGCAGTACTTTGAGAGGATATCCCGGGGGTAGAACTTAGAAATAAGAAAGGGGTGATCACTCTGATGGGATTATACTATAGGCCCTCCAATAATCAGAGGGAATTGGAGGAGCATATATGTAGGGAAAATCACAGACAGGTGTAGGAATTATAGGGTTGTAATAGTGGGTAATTGTAACTTCCCTAATATTGACTGGGACTGCCTTAGTGCGAAGGAAACAGATGGGGAAGAATTTGTTAAGTGTGTCCAGGATAGTTTTCTGAAGCAGTATGTGGATGGCCCTACTAGAGAAGGGGCTACACTCGACCTCCTCTTAGAAAATGAGGATGGGCAGGTGGTTGATGTGTCAGTGGGGGAGCACTTTGGGACCAGTGACCATAACTCTATTAGCTTCAAGATAGTTTTGGAAAAGGATAGGACTGGTCCTCAGGTTGAAGTCCTAAATTGGGGGAAGGCTAATTTCGATGGCATCAGACAGGAACTCTCAAAAGTTGATTGGGAGAGGCTGTTCACAGGTAAAGGGACATCTGGCAGGTGGGAGGCTTTTAAAAGTGAGATAGGAAGAGTTCAGGGCCAGCATGTTCCTGTTAGATGGAAGGGCAAGGCTCGCAAGTTTAGGGAACCTTGGTTGACGAGTGATATTGAGGGTCTGGTCAGGACAAAGAAGGAGGCATATGTCAGGTATAGGCAGCTGGGATCGAGCTAGTCCCTCAAGGAGTATAGGGGATGTAGGACTACACTTAAGGAAATTAGGAGGGCGAAAAGGGGCCATGAGATTTCCCTGGCAGATAAGGTAAAGGAGAATCCTAAAAGATTCTATAAGTATATTAAGAGTAAAAGGGTAGCTAGGGAGAGAGTAGGTCCCCGTAAAGGATCAGTGTGGTAATCGATGTGTGGAGCCACAGGAAATGGGCGAGGTCTTAAAATGAATATTTCTCGTCTGTATTTACCGTGAAGGTGTTCATGGAAGCTAGTGAGTTCAAGGGAGGGAACAGCGATATCCTGGAGCATATCAACATTACAAAGGGGGTGGTATTGGAGGTTTTGAAGTGCATTAAGGTGGATAAATCCCCAGGGCCTGACCAGGTGTATCCTAGGATGCTATGGGAAGCAAGGGAGGAGATTGCTGGGACCCTGGCAGAGATTTTTGTATCATCGCTAGCCACGGGTGAGGTACCAGAAGACAGCTAATGTTGTGCCTTTATTTAAGAAGGGCAGCAGGGATAAGCCAGGGAACTACAGGCCGGTGAGCCTTACATCAGTGGTGGGAAAGTTATTGGAAGGGATTCTGAGAGTCAGGATTTATATGCATCTGGAAAGGCAAGGTCTGATTAGGGATAGTCAGCATGGCTTTGTGCGTGGGAAATCATGTCTCATGAATTTGATTTGAGTTTTTCGAGGTGGTGACCAAGAGGATTGACGAAGGCAGGGCGGTGGACGTTGTCTACATGGACTTTCAAGGCCTTTGACATGTTCCCGCATGATAGACTGGTCCAGAAGGTTCGAACACATGGGATCCAGGGTGAGCTAGTAAATTGGATACAAAATTTGCTTGGTGATAGGAGGCAGAAAGTGGTAGTGGAAGGTTGTTTTTCAGATTGGAGGCCGGTGACCAGTGGCGTGCCGCAGGGATCGGTGCTGGGCCCTCCTTTGTCCTATATATTAATGACTTGGATGTGAATGTAGGGGGCATGATTAGTAAGTTTGCAGATGACCCCAAAATTGGTGGTATAGTGGACAGTGAAGAAGGTTGTCTAAGGTTGCAACAGGACATAGATCAACTGGGAAAGTGGGCAAGGGAGTGGCAAATGGAATTTAACGCAGACAAGTGCAAAATGATGCATTTTGGGAAGTTAAACCAGGGCAGGACATATACAGTGAATGGCAGGGCCCTGGAGAGTGTTGTTGAGCAGAGACACCTTGGGGTGCAAGCACAGTGGCGCAGTGGTTAGCACCGCAGCCTCAGCTCCAGCGACCAGGGTTCAATTCTGGGTACTGCCTGTGTGGAGTTTGCAAGTTCTCCCTGTGTCTGCGTGGGTTTCCTCCCATATGCCAAAGACTTGCAGGTTGATAGGTTAATTGGCCATTATAAATTGCCCCTAGTATAGGTAGGTGGTAGGGAAATATAGGGACAGGTGGCGATGTGGTAGGAATATGGAATTAGTGTAGGATTAGTATAAATGGTTTAGTATAGATGGTTGGCACAGACTCGGTGGGCCGAAGGGCCTGTTTCAGTGCTGTATCTCTAAACTAAACACACAGTTATCTGAAAGTAGCAACACAGGTGGACAGGGTGGTGAAGGCATATGGCATGCTTGCCTTCATCGGCAGAGGCATTGAGTATAAGAGTTGGGACATCATGTTACAGTTGTTGGTTAGGCCACATTTGGAGTAGTGTGTGCAGTTCTGGTCGCTGCACTACAGGAAAGATGTGATTAAGCTAGAGAGGGTGCAGAAAAGATTCACAAGGATGTTGCCTGGTTTGGAGGGCTTGAGTTATAAAGAGAGATTGGATAGGCTGGGTCTGTTTTCCCTGGAGCGACGGAGGCTGAGAGGTGACATGATAGAGGCATATAAAATTATGAGAGGCATAGATAGGGTAGACAGCCAGAGCCTGTTTCCCATGGTAGGAGTGACTAAAACTAGAGGGTGTAGATTTAAGGTGAGAGGGAGAAGGTTTAAAGGGGATCAAAGGGGTATATTTTTCACACAAAGAATAGTATCTGGAATGAGCTGCCTGAGGAGGTGGTGGAGGCACAAACAGTAGCAACATTTAAGAGGCATCTGGACAGGTACTTGAAGGAGCAAGGCATAGAGGGATATGGAATTAATGCAGGCAGGTGGGATTAGTACAGTTAGGCATTATGGTCGGCGTGGACGTGGTGGGCCGAAGGGGATGTTTCTATGCTGTACGACTATAACTACCCCTTGAGGTATAAAGTCCCACATCCTAATCACTCTTTGGGTATCGTATCACCTGAATTCCCTAATGGATTATTAATGAACACCACACATTTATGGCTCCTAGTTTCGATATGAGGAAACATCTCAATGCCTATCCTATCAAACCCCACCATACTCCCTCAGCCATCTGTTTTGCAGAGGAAAGAGCCCTAACCGGTTCAGCCTTTCCTGGTAAGTATATCCTCAGTTCTGGCATCACCCTTGTGAATCATTTTTACATCTTATCGTGCCTCTGTATCCTTTTTATAAAATGGAGGCCAAAACTGTGCACAGTACTTCAACTGTAGTCTAACCAAGGATCGATACAAGTTTAACATTCTATCAGTCTAGAAATTAACCAGTTAAAAAAAGACCCTATCCTCCTCTACCCAGTCAGATTCTCATCCAAGCAGTATCTGGCCTCCTCATTCTTCCTACAAAAATATAACTACTCTCAGTTATCTGAATTGAAATTCATTTGCAAATTACACAGCAATTCTGTTCAACATGTTCCTGAATTTTGTCAGTACAGGTGTAAAGAAGTCTTGCTGCAATTGTACAGTGCCTTGGTCAGTCGTTCTTTGCATTAACTACACCTTTCAATTTGTTGTCTGCAACTTTTGAAATTGTATTAGATTCCAAATAGTTTAGGTAGACAAACAGTGCTCCCAATACTCATCTCTGTGGTGCACCTTCCCACCTTTTGCTAGTCTGAGTAGCTACTTGAGCTTTGTTCTGTTTTGTCGCCAGCTTGCTATCCATTCTGCTATGTGCCCCCTGACTCCACATGTCTGACCCTAGTCAAAGACACTTTTGAAAATATTACACAGAAATAGCACAAGCGGGCATTCAGCCCATTGTGCCTGCTTTCAAAAATCTATCCAATTAATCCTAAACCTTGCTCTTTTCAGATGGCCAAATATAAAAACAACCCTCTGCATTACTCTCAGTTACTGTTACTTCTCCAAAGAATTCAATAAAGCTGGTCAAAGGCATGACCCTCCCTTTTGAAATCCATGCTGTCGACTCTTACATTTTTAGTTTATCTATTACATCTTTGGGTAAAGATTCCATTATCTTTCTTACCATCAACATAAAGCTAAGTGGTTCTCTGGACATTTCCTACCCCTCTAACTGTAGGAACATTACTAGCTGTCTGCCAGTCCTGTTGGAACAGGTATGCGGTTTAACAGGAGCAAGTGACAGGTAAACAAAATGCACCATGTGTTTGGACAAAGGAGACACCATTGTAAAAAAGAGATTTTATTGATGTTATATACAAATGTACAACAGATATGAACCTGCAAATGGGTATTAGTTCACAGCCCGGATGCACGTCATTTTATCACATGGATTTTTTAGAGCTCAAATATTTTTTAAAATGCAAGCAGGATACAGTCCACTAAATCTACTGCTCATGCACCAAGCTGCTCACAGACCCACTACCTAACTCAGTCACAGTGATTTACACAAATAAACAGTTCTGTATAGAAATGTAGAAAAATAGTTTACACAAACAATATAAAACTCAAAATATTAAGAGTTTGAAGTCATTTTTCTCCTCTTCAGTCTCTCTCGCCAGTCTTCGGGCAGTGCTTCAAAATTGGCATTCTTCTCAGCCTGGCCACTGTAGGAGTGAACAGACACAGGACTGGGTTACTGAGCAACAGAGTGGTTCAGGATTAATGAACAGACACAGGACTGGGTTACTGAGCAACAGAGTGGTCCAGGATTAATGAACAGTCAGAAGACTGGGTTACTGAGCAACAGAGTGGTTCAGGATTAATGAACAGACACAGGACTGGGTTACTGAGCAACAGAGTGGTCCAGGATTAATGAACAGTCAGAAGACTGGGTTACTGAGCAACAGAGTGGTTCAGGATTAATGAACAGACACAGGACTGGGTTACTGAGCAACAGAGTGGTCCAGGATTAATGAACAGACACAGGACTGGGTTACTGAGCAACAGAGTGGTCCAGGATTAATGAACAGACACAGGACTGGGTTACTGAGCAACAGAGTGGTTCAGGATTAATGAACAGACACAGGACTGGGTTACTGAGCAACAGAGTGGTTCAGGATTAATGAACAGACAGAGGACAATATTATGGATCAAGTCTGAAATGTATACACTGGGCAGAGATAATCTGTCTCCATCTAATCCCATTTCCCTGCCCTTTCCCAAAGTCCTTTTATATTCTTCCTTTATGAGCATTTATTATTTGTATTTAGATTATGTTCCTATCTCTGCCTCAATAGTGCTTTGTGGTAAGCTATTTTAATATCCTCTCCATTCTTCTAGTGAAAATCCTGAGTTAATGCCCCCTTGTTACCAATTCACCAGTGGAAACAACCTTTCACCACTCAGTTTTGCTGAACTGTGTGCTCTATTAACCGCTCACATAGTGACAAAATTATTTCATTCTTCTTTCTCACCCACTCTTCTTGGTAACATTTGACTCTTTCTCCCTTTTCCAAGGCTCTAATTATGGTGCTCCCCTTTTCATACCACTCAGCTCAGACACTGTCCTTTTAAATTCTCCTGTGTTATTTTGTACTCTCTAGTTGGGCAATCTCTGCTCCTGCCAAACACTGCCCAAGTACCGAAATAAAAACAAAAAAATGCCGGAAATACTCAGCAGGTCTGGCAGCATCTGTAGACAGAGAAGCAAAGTTTCAGGTCAGTGACCTTTCATCAGAACTGAGAAATATTAGAAATGTAAAAGGTTTTAAGTAAAGCGGGGGTGGGGCAAGAGATAACAAAAGAGATGCTGCTAGGACAAGGTCACAGAGAATAACTGACCAGAAGGTCATGGAGCAAAGGCAAACAGTATGTTAATAATGTGTTGAAAGACAAAGCGTTAATACAGGGAGGGCGCTAATGGACAGAACTTAAAAGACAGTAAATGAACTCCAGCTATTGCTTCAAACTTCTCCCCTTGATTCTTTCTCCTTTTCTGTCTCTATCTGCATGTGTGTTCATAGTGTACGCATGCTAGCGTGGTCATGCCACGAATTTTTAGTAGTTTTAACCGAACTAGAGTTTTAAGGTCAATAAACTTACACCTTTCTTGTTTAAATCTAAGAAAATCTGTCTGGTTGATTTCTTTGCCCTTACAATTGGAGAGCAGTGAACTGAAGGGAAGCTAAAAACATGGTGTTTAAAAAATTAAAGGTCAAACCAGGAAAAGGCTGAAAGGGAACCCCTAGATCCCTTTCTCAACTGGTTGCAACACTTTGAAACTCTAGAGAATATAAACACAGTCTCCTCAATCTCCCCTTATAGGACAATCCAGCCATCCAGGAATTAGTTTGGTGAACCTTCATTGTACTCCCTCTCTATGGCACGTATATCCTTCCTTTGGTAAGGAGACCAAAACTGCACACAATACTCCAGGTGCGGTCTGACCAAGGCGCTATACAATTGCCGCAAGACTTCTTTACACTTGTACGCAAACCCTCTTTCAACAAAATTTTGTGCAAATTGGATGAATGGTGTGGTTGATAAAGATATGGTTCCAAAAGCTCTCCGCCGACCAAGGCACACCCTGACCTGGCGACCCTACAAAGTCCTCCTCACTAACATCTGGGGGCTTGTGCCAAAATTGGGAGAGCTGTCCCACAGACCAGTCAAACAGCCTGATGCAGTCATACTCACTGAATCATACCTTAAAGCCAATAGCCAAGACTCCTCCCATCACCATCCCTGATATGTCCAGTCCCAACAGCAGGACTGACCCACCAGAGGTAGCAGCAGTGGTATACAGTTGGGAGAGGTGGCCCTTGGGAGTCCTCAACGTTAACTCCAGACCGCAAGAAGTCCTATGGCATCAGGTCAAAAATGAGCAAGAAAACCTCCTTCTGATGACCAACCACTCTCCCTCAGCTGATGAATCAGTACTCTTCCATGCTGAACACCACTTGGAAGAAGCACTGAGGGTAGCAAGGGCAGAATGTACTTTGGGTAGGGACTTCACTGCCCATCACTAACAGTGGCTCAGTAGCACCATTACTGACTGAGCAGACCGAGCCCTGAAGGATATATCAGCCAGACTGGGCCTGAGGCATATATCAAGAACAAAGAGGGAAAAACGGTACTTGACCCCGCCTTTACAAATCTACTTGTCACAGATGCATCTGACCATGACAGTATTGGTAGGAGTGATCACTGCACAGTCCTTGTGGAGACAAAGTTCCGTCTTCACACCAAGGACACCCTCTATCATGTTGTGTGGCACTAGCACCATGGTAAATGAGATAGACTCAGAACAGATCTAGCAGCTCAGAACTGCGCATCCATAAGGCGCTGTGGACTGTCAGTGGCAGAATTGTATTTAACCACAATCTGTAACCCGGGGATACAAGACCATAAGAAATAGCAGCAGCAGTAAGCCATTCAGCCCTTTGAGCCTGCGCTGCCATGCAATGAGATCAAGGCTGATCTTCTACTTCAACACCATTTTCCTGCACTATCCCCGTATCCTTTGATGTTTTTAATATGTAGAAATCTATGATCTCTGTCTTGAATATACTGAGCCTCCACAGCCCTCTGGCATACAGAATTCCAAAGATTCACCACCCTCTGAGTGAAGAAATTCCTCATCTCAGTCCTAAATGGCCTGCCCCTTATTGAGATTCTGTCCCCTCGTTCTAAACTTACCAACCGGGGCAACATCCTTCCTCCATCTACCCTGTCGAGCCCTGTAAGAATTTTGGATGTTTGAATGAGATCATCTCTCATTCTTCTAAACACCAGAAAATAAAGGCCCAGTCTATTTAATCTTTCCTCATAGGACAATCCCTCCATCCCAGGGGGAGTCTGGTGAACCTTCGTTGCACTCTTTGTATGGCAAGTATATCTTTCCTTAGGTAAGGACACCAAAACTGCACACAATACGCCAGGTGCGGTCTCACCAAGGCTCTATATAATTGCTGTAAGACACCTTTACTCCTATACTCAAATTTCCTTGTAAAAAGGCCAACATACTATTTGCCTTAATTGCTTGCTGTACCTGCATCCTAGCTTTCAGTGACTCATGAACAAGAACAAGCTCCTTTGAAATTCAACACTTCCCAGCCTCTCACCATTTAAGAAATACTCTATTTCTGTTTTTCCTACCAAAGTGGATAACCTCACATTTCTCCACATTGTATTCCATCTGCCAAATTTTTGCCTACTTGCTGAGCCTCGCCAAGTCCCCTTGAAGCATCTTTGCATCCTCCTCATAACTCGCACTTCCATCTAGTTTTGTGTCATCTGTAAACTTGGAAATATTACATTTAATCCTTGCATCCAAATCATTGATATAAATTGTGAATAGCTGGAGCCCAAGCACTGATCCTTGCGGTACCTCAATAGTCAGTCTGCCAACCTGAAAATGACCCATTTATTCCTACTCTGTTTTCTGTCTGTTAATCAGTTCTCAACCCAGGCCAGTATATTCCCCCCAAACCCATCTGCTCTAATTTTGTCCACTAACCTCTTGTGTGGGACCATATCAAAAGCTTTCTATAAATCTAAATATACCACATCTATCAGTTTCCCCTTATCTATTCTGCTAGTTACATCCTCAAAAACTCCAACAGGTTTGTTAAACATGATTTTCCTTTCATAAATCCATGCTGACTCTGCCCAATCCTACCATTATTTTTTAAGTGTCCTGTTATCACATCCTTTTTTTAAAAAAATATAGCATTTTCCCTACGACTGATGTTAGGTAAACAGGTCTGTAGTTCCCTGTTTTCTCTCCCTCCTTTCTTAAATAGTGGGGTTCCAAATGCCACCTTTCAATCTGCAGGAACCGTGCCAGAGACTATAGAATTTTGAAAGATGACCACCAATATCTCTACAGCCACCTCTTTCAACACACTGGGATGAAAATTATCAGGGCCAGGGGATTTATCTACTTTAAGCCCCATTAATTTCTCTAGTACTTTTTAAAAACTATTAATATACTACAGTTCCTCGTTTACACTAATCCGTTGATTCTCCATTATTTCTGGAAGATTTTTAGTATTTTCCCCCGTGAAGACAAGACGAAGTATTGGTTCAGTTTCTCTGCCATTCCCTTATTTCACACTATAAATTCTCCTGACTCCACTTGTATTGGACCCACATTTATTTTTGCTAATCTTTTCCTTTTTACATACCTATAGAAAACTTTACAGGAAGTTATGACAATTTTGCAGGAAGTTATGATAAACTTGTATAAAACACTGGTTTCGCCTCAACTGAAGTATTGTATCCACTTCCGGGCACCACACTTTCAGAAGGATGTTAAGGCATTAGAGAGGGTGCAGAAAAGATTCACGAAAATTGTTCCAGGGATGAGGAACTTCAGTTACATGCAGAGGCTGGAGAAGCTGGGTCTGTTCTCCTTGGAGGAAAGATTAAGGTATTTGATAAAGGTGTGCATAAATCATAAGGGGTCTGGTCAGAGTAGACAGGGAGAAACTGTTCCCACTGGGTGAAGGATCCAGAACCAGAGGACACGATTTAAGGTGATTGGTAAAAGAAGCAACGACGACATGAGGAAAAACCTTTTTTTTCTACTCATGAGGGGCTAGGATCTGGAATGCACTGCCTGGGAGTGTGGTAGTGGGAGATTCAATCGAGGCCTTCAAAAGAGAACTGGATAATTATCTGGAGAAAAATTTTGCAGGGCTACAGGGAAAAGGCAGGGGAGTGGGACTATGAGTTGCTCTTGCGGACAGCCAGCATAGACATGATGTGCCAAATGGCCTCCTTCTGTGCTATAACCATTCTATGATTTCCCTCACTCCACCATGACCATCGAGCCAGGGGAATGGAGGCGAGCATACCAGGAGCTACGCCAAGCATACCAAAAATGAGGTGCCAACCCAGTGAAGCTACAACACAGGACACGCATGCTAAACAGCGGAAGCAGCGTGCTATAGACAGAGCTAAGCGATCCCACAACCAATGGATCAGATCAAAGCTCCGCAGTCCTGCCACATCCAGCCATGAATGGTGGACAATTAAACAACTAACCAGATGAAGAGGGTCCAAAAACATCCCTACCCTCAACGATACAGAGCTCAGCACGTGAATGCAAAAAAAAGGCGGAAGCATTTACAATCATCTTTAGTCAAAGTCCCAAGTGGATAATCTATCTCGGCCTCCTCCAGAGGTCCCCACCTTCATAGATGCCAGTCGTCAGACAGTTTAGTTCACTCCATGTGATATCAAGAATCGGCTGAAGGCACTGGATACAGCAAAGGCTATGACAGCATCCCAGCTGTAGCGCTGAAGATCTGTGCCAAGCTGTTCCAGTACAGCAAGAAGACTAACAGCTACCCGACAACGTGGAAAATTGCCCAGGTATGTCCTAGTTAGTTAGTTAGAGATACAGCACTGAAACAGGCCCTTCGGCCCACCGAGTCTGTGCCGACCATCAACCACCCATTTATACTAATCCTACACTAATCCCATATTCCTACCACATCCCCACCTGTCCCTATATTTCCCTACCACCTACCTATACTAGGGGCAATTTATAATGGCCAATTTACCTACCAACCTGCAAGTCTTTTGGCATGTGGGAGGAAACCGGAGCACCCGGAGAAAACCCACGCTGACACAGGGAGAACTTGCAAACTCCACACAGGCAGTAGCCAGAATTGAACCTGGGTCGCTGGAGCTGTGAGGCTGCGGTGCTAACCACTGCGCCACTGTGCCGTCCTGTCCATAAAAAGCAGGACAAATCCAATCCGGACAATTACCACCCCATCAGTTTACTGTGGATTATCAAGCAGCACTTACTCAGCAACAACCTGCTCACCAATGCTCAGTTTGGGTTTCGCCAGGGCCACTCAGCTCCAGATCTCATTACAGCCATAGCCGAAACATGGACAAAATAGCTGAATTATGGAGGTGAGAGTGACTGCCCTTGACATCAAGGCAGCATTTGACCAAGTATGACATCAAGAAACCCTCGAAAAATTGAAGTCAATGGGAACCAAAGGGAATACTCCCCACTGGTTGGAGTCAGAGCTAGAACAAAACAAAGATGGTTGTGGTTGTTGAAGGCCAATCATCTAAACCCCAGGAAATCGCTGCAGCAGTTCAAGGAGGCAGCTCACCACTTTCTCAAGGGCAATTAAGGATGGGCAATAAATGCTGGCCTTGCCAATGAAGCCTGCATCCCAACAATGAATTAAAAAAAATTACGTCTTTCATCACGTCACCCCTGGGTCTGTTTTGGACTAACTGATAGAGATGGAGTGGTGTGATTAGCGAACAACTCCATTAGTGTTGAAAGATGCGACTAGCAGGATAGTATAGGAGAAACTAGAAGTGCTTTGATTTTATTTGTCCAGCAATTCCTGTTTCCATGACTGCTTAACATCTTAGTGCACTAAGTCTTTGTAACTAGATGTGGGTTCCAGTGCCTCAAGAGCAGTGTACTCACCTGATCAGCTGTTGCTGCTTCCACTCCTCAATCCGTTTTTGTGCCAGAATCACTCTCTGCTCATCTTCACTGGAGCTGGAGTGTTCATCCTCATCCAACTCTCGCTGAATGCTCTGCCACTTCTTCACCAGTGATGGCATCTTCATTTTACTCTTCTTATTCTGAAAGTGCAGGAGTGTTTAGGAGATAAGGAACCCTGAACACAGACTCCATCCCCGAACACATCCATGTGATGGAGCTACCCCTGATCCCAGTGCCGAGTGTCAGATTGTGCATCACAGTTTCTCAACATCAGCACCCGGTGCTACAAGGTCATTCACGGAAAATGACAACCATTACCATGACTGTGTCACTTCAATTAAATAATATAATAGGGATAAACAGTACAAGTCAAAATGTGAATGAGTTTGCTCTAGAAAATGAGAGATGTTTGGAGGGGTGAAAAGGGAAATACATTATCTAGCTCACAGAACCACACTCTAATTACTTGAAAAATGACTAACATAGGACTTCTGGCACAGGTAGACAATCAGTGCCATACCTACACCCTGTCTCCCCACCAGGAAACCCTCAAACACTTATGTTGCTAGGCAGGAAGAACCTGCTGCACAGTGGTTAGCACCGCAGCATCACAACTCCAGGGACCCGGGTTCGATTCTGGGTACTGCCTGTGCGGAGTTTGCAAGTTCTCCCTGTGACCGCGTGGGTTTTCTCCGGGTGCTCCGGTTTCCTCCCACAGCCAAAGACTTGCAGGTGATAGGTAAATTGGCCATTGTAAATTGCCCCTAGTGTAGGTAGGTGGTAGGGAATATGGGATTATTGTAGGGTTAGTATAAATGGGTGATTGTTGGTCGGCACAGACTCGGTGGGCCGAAGGGCCTGTTTCAGTGCTGTATCTCTAAAAAAAAAACACATAAGTAAGGATTGGCATTAAACTGTACTATACCTCCAGGTGGGGAGAACTGTGGGTAAGGATCAGACTGATTTATTCCCTCTAACTGATGCAGAGGCCAATTGTATCACCTACTGCTGCCCAGTTCAAAAAGGTACAGAGCCTGGGGCCATCGTGGTCTGGTTACTCAGTGGATAAGCAGACAGGCATCGGGGAATGACAATACCACTAAAATAAAAGCAAAATACTGCGGATGCTGGAAATCTGAAATAAAAACAAAGTGCGGGAAATGCTCCGCAGGTCTGGCAGCATCTGTGGAGAAAGAGTTAACATTTCAGGTCTGTGACCTTTCATTAGAACTTTGTTTTTATTTCAGAATACTTTTACCATTAGATATTTTAACTTCAGTTAAATAACAGTTTCTATTCCTATGCCAGGGCCAAGATTTTCTACAGTTGAGACATTCCAGACTCCAATGCAATAGTTCGGAACCATTGGCTATGGAACATTGTGCCATGTGTCACACCACAGGGGTGGGTTGGTGCCTGAGCAATAAAACAGGAAGCCATGGGGGATTTTTTTTTGGTGGGGGGTGGGGGGAGAGAAGGGAAACCAGTCCAATTTACTTGAGGAACTTAGGAAACAATTAAAATCTGCCAATCTGAGACTTTGTTGAGCTGTCAAAATAAAATCTGCTTTCGTGGGGCAGCCTGCTTATTTGGATGCAGGAAGGTGGGTAGTACGGCTGCATTTGAAGGGCCTGCAGCAGTAGCTTAAAGGGGAGGTGAATTTTTTTATGCAGCAGAGAGAAGCAACGCTGTTCAGTGGTAACCAATGAGAGTTTAGATATCGCAGCAGCAACGACAAGTCCTTTCAAATCCTCTAATGGGTGGAGGAGGGGCAGGGCCAGAGAGGGGTTCAATGAAAACAAACCCTGGTGTTGATGAAGTCAATCAATCAGCTCTCTACTAATTCCCTGCTGCTCCCCTTCACCGGGCATTGCATCCAGAGACACACGCAGACAGCGAGCCGCACTCTACCTTGTCTTTCTTTACTTTCCTGCTCTTCTCCGTTGCTTGGGCCACCGTGCTAGTTGGCGGCATCTCTGGTATGTTAGGGGGCGGTGGGTTTGCTTGGACAACCGGTACTTGGTGTTGTGGGACAGCATGTGGTGCCTGCACTGCATTGGTCAGCATGGGCAGCAGAGGGGGTGTCGGTGCAGGTACGGTCTGGTGCATGTGAGGAATGGGTACCATCGTGGCCAGCATCTGGGGACCTGCAGCTCAACAGAAAGGGAAAGCAGCAGTCAGCTTGGTTAATAACACTACAATATTCTAGGTTCAAAAGGTCACCCCAACCCCAAGAGGGATTAAAGTGGGATTAAATTATAGCGCCATCCTTAGAAATGGGGCACGCATCATGCAAAGCAATATCTCCTATATGGGTGAAACAAAACATGCACACATGACAGATTCTTGTTTGAGCAGTTCTCATCGTCACAGTATACGCCACAGCTAAACAGATGGACAAGCAAGAATGGTAGCAATTCACAAAGTTCAGATCACATGAAACATCCCTCCCATTATCTACCAGATAGCCCCAGGGCCCTTGGAGAACCCTATGCAAACGCTGCAATGCTATCGAGGGGGCACAAAAGGGAAGGAGGTACAGAAAGACAGACAAGGAGCCCATGGCAGGTGAGTAGAGTCAGAGATGCCATAGTGTCCCACCCAGTGCTCAACACTACTACCCTGAGCACCCCACCCACTCGTCACCACTATGCAATGTGCCATTACCCTAAAACATCAAATGCCACCATGCACCCCCTTTACCTGCGATCATGGCTGATTGAGTGTAGAGGACAGGACTGCTCCCAATGGTGATGGCGCGTGGCATCGGTGCAGAAGTCAGCACTGCGGCCTTCCTCTTGCTAGTTTTGGCAGTCTGACCTGCAGCTGGTGGGTTCAGAGATGCATTTGAAGCAGGATTACTCTGAAAGATAACCAATTCTATGTTATCGGAATTCCAGAGACCCCTTGACTATCCAATTTACGGACAATATTACTAGGCGACAGTTGCTCTATGGAGTCCATTCACACAAATGGTACTCAAGATGCATAGGAAAGTAACAGAACTCAGGAGTACAGCATATGTCTCACCTTTACATCCTGTGCATTAAAGCCTGGCTCGGGTATAAAATTAAACCCGACCAGGGTCCGAGTCCTTCATTTTTTTTTCATGCCTGACCCGCCCCGAAAATATCAAACATGATATTAGTACAGAAAAAAAATCACGTCAAACGCAAATTAAAAAGAAAATACTAAACAAAACCCGACCACAGCCAACCTGAACCCGACCCAACCCGAGCCCGAATGCTGGACGCAGAATATAGACCCGGCCCTGACTCATGTAGTCGGGTTTGGTTGGGTAGCCAGGCATTACTGTGCATATCACAAATCCTTTAGCCAGATAAGGATATGTACAGGACAGTGCACGGCCCATACTGCATTTCTTGCCAGCAATAGGTACAGGATAGCACACAGGCTGTGCTGAGGTCCTTGCCTTGTAATAGGTTATGTATAGGACAGTGCATGGTCCAAACTACATCCTCAACCTGTAATAGATTATATACAAGATAACTATCTGTGGTGTGCTGCACCACCCTATACTGCACCTATCCAATTATACAAGCCAACTGAGATTGGCTAATTCACAACAGAACAGATCAGACGTCTATCTTGGTCTATCAGTTTCAGCTACTCACTGCCAGTACCCTTGATAGGGAGGGATATGTTTTGTTTTTAAAAAAAAAACATACAATCTCACCTTCTTTACTGTTGGAGGCTGAACTGTTGTAACTGGGATAATAGGAAGAAGGGCTCTTTCCAAACAATCCTCTTCAGTTCCTGGCGCTGGTGGCTCCTTACTCTCCACTTCCATCTCCACTTCCTGTATTTCTCCGTCATCACTTGGAGGCGGTGGTGGTGGGGGCAGTGGGGGAGGGGAGGAGGGTGGGGGTGGTGGTGGGGGTGGAAGGTCTAGTGGGAGGGGGGGTTGAGGAGGAAGAGGGGGGAGGGGAGGTTGGGCATTATTTCCTCCAGAAGCAGTGCTGATTGGCTGACAAACAGAAACCTGGCTGGCACAGACTTCTGTATGCAAGGGACCTGAATGTAAGCAGAATAGGCAGAGAACATTACAAAGGATAAACTAAAACGAGAGCGCAGTTACTGTATACAATGCGATTTACTGCCACCCTTTAAAACTAGCAACCTAACTGGGTCTGAATGGCAACAGCTGACTGACACCAAAGCCCAATTCTTTGTTTAAAAAGCATTCACATACAAACTTTTCAGGAGCCCTTGGCAGCAACGGAGGTACTATTCTGTTGGCAATAAGTCTGCATAACTTAATTTCCTCATCCTCTCCAGATTTTTCTACCCTGCCTGAACATTGCATGCCCCTGCATACTGCATTCAGCAGCTTTCTGTAATCGCTTTGAAACATCATTGCTCCCGGCAGCGACATGTCTCCAATTCAGAAAGATTCTGGTGTTCACATCTAGGCACTGCATGAGCGACTTGACTTCACTCAGGGAGGCAGTGGGAGAGACAGCATTGTCTCATTTAAAATGTAAATGGTTAAAATTCACACTGAGCTCCAGCTCCCATCTTGTGGACCCCACGCTGTGCTGTCAGAGCCTTGTGCAAAGCACTGCACAATAGATTGGACCACTTAGGGAGTGCTTTATTGCTACCTAATACCTACAAGGCCACTGAAACAGACCTGATGGAAAAATAGCTCTTGCATTTGGCTGTGTAACAGTCCTTGGACTGGAGTGTAATGCATTACCAAGGAAGAGATTTTGGATGTTTTGAGAGGCACAATAAAGGGCAGAATAAATGCAGAGATCCAACAGGGACAAAAAAACTCAAGACGGCTGAGGCGAAGGACTTTTGCTACCGTCGCCTTCTGGGACTTGACACTTGCCATCCGAAGGGTAACTAGGGGAGTTTTATACCAGTTTTTAAACAAGAGATCCATGCAACTCATTAATTTGTTCAACAACTAGCAATTTTTAAAATTCATTTATTCACAGGACGTGGGCATTGCTGAAAAGACCCACCTTTATTGTCCAAGGTGGTGGTGAGCTGCTTCCTTAAACTGCTACAGTGTGTTAGTGACAGTACTCCCACAGTGCTGTTTGGAAAATTCCAGGATTTTGACCCATTAACAGTGAAGGACTGGCAATTTATTTCCAAGACCTGGAGGGTTCCATTTGCTTGCTGCCCATGTCCTTCTAGGGGGTAGGGGTTGTGGATTTGCAGGATATTATTGAAGGAGGATTGGTGAGTTGCTGCACTGCATCATGTAGATGGTATACACTGGTTTATATTCTTGGGTAATGCCAGTGTTGCAGCTTCGATGCAACAGTTTGGCTCGGGGCATGGCTAACTCTGGAGCACAAATCTTCATTACAGCCAGGATGCTGTCAGAAAGTCATGGAGTCATTTATAGCATAGATGGGGGCAATTCGGCCCATCGAGTTGATGTCGGCTCTCTGCAAAGCAATCCAGCCAGTCCCACTCTACTGCTCGATCCACACAGCCCTGCACGTTTATTTCCTTCAACTGCCAATCCAATTTCCTTTTGAAATCATTGATTGTCTCCACTTCAAAAACCCCCATGGGCAGTGAGTTGCAGGCCATTACCACTCGCTGCACTTCGCCCTGCATCTCTTGCCCAAAACCTTCAATCGGTGCCCCCTCGCCCTAATACCATCAGTTAATGGGACAGTTTTTCCTTGTCTAACTTACCTAAGCCTGTCATAATCTTGTACACCTCTATCAAATTTCCCCTCAACCTCCTTTGCTCCATGGAGAACAACCCCAGCCTTTCCAAAATAAAAGCAAAATACTGCGGATACTGGAAATCTGAAATAAAACAAAGTGCTAGAAATACTCAGGTCAGGCAGCATCTGTGGAGAGAGAGGTAAAGTCCATGTTTCAGGTCTGTGACTTTTCATCAAAACTGGCAAAAGTTAGAAATGTAATAGGTTTTGATCAAATTAAAGTGCGGGAGTGAGTGGGGTGGGGCGGCTGGAAGAACAAAAGGGAAGGTTTGTGATAGGAATGCCTACCTTCAAGTTCTGCCCCTCTCTCCAAAGGCATTTCCATTTGTCCCCATCACACAACTTCCCTTTTGTTCTTTTTACCCTCCCCCCTTTTCACTTGCTCAAGGCCTATTACATTTCCAGCTTTTGCCAGTTCTGATGAATGATCACAGACCCGAAACGTTAACTCTGCTTCTCGCTCCACAGATGCTGCCAGACCCGAGTATTTCCTGCACTCTGTTTTTATTCTAGCTTCTCCAACCTAATCTTGTAACTAGAATCCCCCATCCCTGGAACCATTCTGGTAAATCTCTTCTGTGCCCTCTCAAGCATCCTCACATCCTTCCTGAAGTGTGGTGACCAGTACTGGATGCAATACTCGAGTTGTGGCCTAAAAGATCCAGCATAACTTTCCTGTTTTTTTACTCTACACCTCTATTTAGGAAGCTCAAGATCCCATATGCTTTGCTAACCACTCCCTCAATATGTCCTACCACCTTCAAAGATCGATGCACATGCACCCTCAGATTCCTTTATTCCAGCACATGCTGCAGAACTGTGTCATTAAGTCTGTAATGCCTCATCCTATACCTTCTGCCAAAATGCATCATTTCACACTTGTCTGTACTAAATTCCATGCTGTTATCATGGAAGTCATGGCCCAAAGCCTTTGCTGCATCCAGTGTCTTCAGCCATTTCTTGATATCACGTGAAGTGATGGAGGAGACCTCAGGAAGAAGCCAAGATGGATCATCCACTTGGCACTTCTGGCTGAAGATGGCTGCGAATACTCCTCCTCCAGTTAACTGTTTAATTGTTCACTACCACGCACGACTGGATGCGGCAGGACTTTGATCTGATCGGTTAGTTGTGGGATCGCTTAGCTCGGTCTATAGCACGCGGCTTCCGCTGTTTAGCATGCGTGTGGTCCAGTGTTGTAGCTTCATCAGATTGGCACCTCATTTTTAAACATACCTGGTGCTGCTCTTGGCATGTTCTCCTACACTCTTCATTGAAGCTCCCCTGACTTAATGGTAAATGGCATATGCCAGACCATGAGGTTACAGATTGTGGTTAAATGCAATTCTGCGGCTGATGGACCAAAGCACCTCATGCATGTCCAGTTTTGAGGAGCTAGATCTGTTCTGAATTAATCTCATTTAGCACAGTGATAGTGCCACACAATACCATGTGAAGATGGGACTTCGTCTCCACGACTGTGTGGTGGTTATTCTTTCCAATAGCATCATGGACAGATGCATCTATGACAGGTAGATTTGTGAGGATGAGGTCTCGTAGTTTTTCCCCTCATTAGTTCTCTCACCACTTGTCGCAGGCTCAGTCTGACAGATAAGTCGTTGAGGGTTTGATCAGCTCCGTCAGTAGTGATGCTACCGAGCCACTCTTGGTGGTGGGCATTGAGGTCCACCACCCAGATTACATGTTGTGCCCTTGCTTCTCCAAAGCGGTGTTAAATATGGAGGAGCACGGATGCATCAATTGATTAAAGGACAGGTTTAGTTTCTTGGGTGAGTGCCATATGGGTGCAGGATGTTTGGGCAAGGAGGGCCTCTGGGAGAACTAAGGAAATTCATGTACCTCCTTTAAGATTCTGCTTTAAACCTACCTCTGGCCACCTTTCCTAATGTCCCCTTTGGCTTAGTGTCAGCTTTTATCTGATTACACTCCTGTGAAAGCATCTTAGGACGTTTTACTGCATTAAAGGTGCAATACAAGGCATTTGACCCTGTGTCATCAAGGAGTTCTAGTAAAACTGAAGTGAATAGAAATCTTGGGGAAACTCTAACATCTGGAGTTATATGTAGTACAAAGGAAGATGGTTGTTGTTATTGGCTCAATCATTTCAGCTCCAGGAAATCACTGCAGGAGTTCCTGAGGGTAGTGTCCGAGGCCCAATCACCCTCAGCTGCTTCATCAATGACCTTCCTTCCATCATAAGGTCTGAAGTGGGAATATTTGATGATGATTCCATTCACAACTCAGATAATGAAACAGTCCACGCCCACATGTAGCAAGGTATGAACATTCGGGCTTGGGCTGATAAATGGAAAGTAACATTCATGCCACAGAACAGCTGGGCAATGACCATCTCCAACAAGACATTCAACGGCATTATTCTTGCTGAAACTCTATCGTCAAATTCCACTAACCCAATCTATAAGGCACAAGTCAGGAGTGTGATGGAATACTCTCCACTAGCCTGGATGAGTGCAACTCCAACAACCGACAAGAAGCTCGACACCATCCAGGACAAAGCAGACCGCTTGATCTGCACCCCACCCACTATGTTAAACATTCACTCCCTTCATCATGGGCATACAGTGACAGCAGTGTGTACCACTTCCAAGATGCACTGCAGCAACTCGCCAAGCCTCCTTTGACAGCACCTTTCAAACCCACGACCTCTACACCTAGAAGTACAAGGGCGGCAGATGCATGGGAACACCACCATCTGTAAATTCCCTTCCCAACCTGACTTGGAACGATTTACTGTCAACTCTGCAGGAGTGGGAACCAACAGGTGACTAAGGCCAGGAAGTTTGAAAGGAACATAGATTATTATTCATCACCCACCACCAACCACAGATACAGAGCGAGCAGCAAAACCCCTCACCTGGCGGATCACTTGGTGGGCCCACCGTTTCTTTCACTGGAGTGCCGATGGAGAACACGCTCTTACCAACATTCAGCCTTGAGGTGTACTCAGCTGCTTCCTCATCCTCATCTACGTCTGGAAATTCCCACTGCGACTGGCCCGTCTGCTCATTGAGATAGAAATAGCGCCGGTGCTCCCTACGGCGTGACAGAAAGGACACACTTAGTTTGGGGGGCAGCAGCAGGTGGACCCTGCCAGAGGCGAAAAAAAAGGTATGATTTTTTTTTTGCCAACAGGAGGTTTGGCACCTCCTGCTCCTAGGACTCTAGGAAAGCAGAGGTTGAACAGAAAACCTCAATTCAATTTTGGTTTGGATTTTTGTTTTTTTTAAAAATATATTGTGCCTTTTTGAAAAGTTACAAATTTCGGCCCAATTATCGTCGTTTTCGGTGGGAGAAAACGGCTGTCTGATAGCGGTGGCACTGAGCAGGGTATCTGACGGGTAACTCAGACATCCCTTTTAATCTAGAAGCAAACAAGGAAGGAATTAGTGCAAAAATATTCTTCAAGCTGAAAAATAAAACAGTAATTTTTTATATTATATATATATATAAAAAAAAACACATTTACGTATTTTACAGATACAGCAAACTGTAGTAAGAGAAAAGAAAATAATTCTGACCTGTGCTTCTGGCAATAATCTTCGTCTTCTCTCGTAGCTGCTGCAGGAGGCACCTTCCCTCTTTCTCTCGTGTAGTCGTCTCAGGAATTCCATCCCAGAAATTTCCAGCAAAGCGCAGACATTTCTTGCATGCGCACTCTCTCTTTCCCGCCCCTTTCCCCTTTATCGTTACTCCCTTACTCAACATAATTATATGAGTAGTCTATCTGTTCAATTCCAACACTCAAACCTCAGCATGAGAAATTGCCAAATTTTGAGGGTTACATTTTAGGCTGGTCCAATGATTTTTATTTTGCTTTTGGAATTTGCATACATGCGGGAGTGTTACCAAATTAGCAGTTTAGTGAGCTGGCAGTCTGCAACTACTGTTGCCACGTCGTCATGTGGAGATGGGGGGGGGTCACAGTTCGGTTGTCACGTGTCAAAGGTGAAAGGTGATAAAGTAGAAGAGTGCGTACCTGTCCCAATGGCAGGACCAGCCTTTTGGGGATGCATTAGATTCATAGTGTTTAATCTGTAAATCAGCTTCCTGCAGTTTGCGTTTCAGGTATTGGCCATTCAGTGCTCCTTCTCGCCAGTCTGATATTCGAGTCTGAGACACAAGAGAGATGGTAAAGGCCATCAGCTGAATAGAACAGAACATCACTACACATTTAGGAAAGGAAAAAGATTACCAACCTTTTGGTAAATCTCACCATTCAAGTCGAGATACTTATCAGTCCTGAGGGGCACCACTGACTCAATGTGCACTTTGCTCTGAGGCAATGGAGTGCCAGGCACAGGGAGCTAGGTGGGTCCACTGAAAACATCAGATAAAGAGGGGAGGGGCAGGCAGGCATGAAGGTCGATTCATAGCCCAACATTGGGGTAGCAGATGCACAGTAGGCCCATATGCCAGCAGCAGGGGCACAGTTAGCCCTGCTGGTACACATAGCAATAAGGATGAAGAGACAGCAGTAGATGACAACAGCGCAGACAGTAACATGGACAGGGAACAGTTCATTACAAACTAAATCTGTTCAATGTCATAGCATTGTGCCTTAAAATTAAACAAAGCCCTCCCTCTGAACACACCCCACTCCTTAAACACCACTTCAATTAGTGTGGAATGAACTGAGTCAGTCTCAAACCTCGATCTGGAGCAGCAGGAAGTGGAAGTTGGAGATAGACTGTCTGCTAATTCCCAGGAATTCCAGTTTACTGGAGAGAGTGTTCGCCAACTCAGCAATCTGAAACTGAGAAAATGGAGTCAGCATCAATGTTCATGTTTGCACCAGTAAGATTAGCCCTCCCCACCCCACGACCATCTCCTCGGCCCACAGTAGTCCCCGAAAATGTCTCAGTATACTGAGCCACGCTATTCCCAGAAAACGCTCAAGATTGTTAAATATAGAAATGCCAGAATAGCCTGAGCTATGACCTTCTCACCTTCAGTTCACCCCGGTCATCCTTTTCTTCTGGAGGAAGTTTTGGCGCAGCTGTTTGCTTTTCCGCAGACCCTTCAAGATCCATGTCATTTTCCTCAGAATCAATGCTTGGCTTTTCAGGAGCTGCAGAGAAAAGTCATTTACAATGCATTTACTCTTTCTTATTGGTGGGAGTGGGGTAGAGGTGTGGAACAGGAAAATAGATGGTTACTGAAATCATTCAGCACTCGCCTATGCACAACACTCATCCATTTACTTTCAATCCCAAGCCATCCTGGCCCAAACCTGTAATGATTCCCCTCGATATTTAAACTGTAATTGCCAAAATAATTTATTACATTGCAGTTCTTGAGCAATTCCTTGCTGGTTGCAGGAGCTGAATGAAATAACGTTGAGTCTTGCAGCCTACTTTTAATGGGAAGAGTGGAAATGGCTTTTACTTGGTACAAACCATCAGTCTCTCACATTACAGTCATGACAAATGTGGGTCCCTTAGTCAGAAATGGGGGAATTTATAATGGGGAACAAAGAAATGGCAGACCAATTAAATACCAATTGGTTCTGTCTCCAATTAGGAGGACACAAATTACCTCCCAGAAATGTTGGGGAACATAGGGTCTAGCGACGAGGAACTGTATGAAATCAGTATTAGTAGGGAAATGGTTTTAGGGAAATTAATGGGATAGAAGGCTGATAAATCCCCCAGGCCTGATAATCTGCATCCCAAAGTACTTAAGGAAGTGGCCCTAGAAATAATAGATGCATTGGTGGTCATTTTTCAAAATTCCTATAGACTCTGGAACAGTTCCAACAGATTGGAGGGTAGCTAATGTAACCCCACTATTTAAAAAAGGAGGTAGAGGGAAAACAGGGAATTATAGACTGGTTAGCCGGACATCAGTAGTGGGGAAAATGCAAGAGTCAATTATAAAAGATGTAATAGCAGAGCACTTGGAAAACAATAACTGGATCGGACAAAGTCAACATGGATTTACAAAAGGGAAATCATGCTCAACAAATCTACTGGAATTTTTTGAGGATGTAACTAGTAGAATAGATAAGGGAGAACCAGTGAATGTGGTGTATTTGGACTTTCAGAAGGCTTTCGATAAGGTACCACATAAGAGATTAGCGAGCAAAGTAAAGCACATGGGATTGGGGGTAAGGTACTGACATGGATAGAGAATTGGCTGGCAGACGGGAAACAAAGAGTAGAAATAAACAGGCCTTTTTCCCCCCCAAGTGGCAGGCAGTGACTAGTGGGGTACCGCAGGGATCAGTGCTAGGACTCCAGCTATTCACAATATAGTTTGCAGACAACACAAAGCTGGGTGGGAGTGTGAGCTGAGGAGGATTCAGAGAAGCTGCAGTGTGATTTGGAAAGGTTGAGTGGGCAAATATATGGCAGATGCAGTATAATGTGGATAAAGGTGAGCTTATCCACTTTGGTGGCAAAAACAGAAAGGCAGATATTCTGAACGGCTATAGATTGGGAAAGGGGGAGGTGCAGTGAAACCTGGGGATCCTTGTGCACCAGTTGCTGAAAGTAAGCATGCAGGTGCAGCAGGCAGTTAAGGCAGCAAATGGTAGGTTGGCCTTCATAGCGAGAGGATTTGAGTACAGAAAGGAGCAAGGATTTCTTGCTGCAATTATACAAGGCCTTGGTGAGACCACATCTGGAGTATTGTGTGCAGTTCTGGTCTCCTTATCTGAGGAAGGATGTTCTTGCTATGGAGGGAGTGCAGCGAAGGTTCACCAGACTGATTTCTGGGATAGCAGGACTGACATATGAAGAGAGATTGGGTCGATTAGGCTTGTATTCACTAGAGTTTAGAAGAATGAGAGGGGATCTCATAGAAACCTACAAAATTCCTAACAGGACTGGACAGACTAGATGCAGGAAGGATGTTCCCGATGGCGGGGGAGTCCAGGACCAGGGGTCACAGTTTAAAGATAAGGGGTAAGCCATTTAGGACTGAGATGAGGAGGGATTTCTTCACTCAGAGAGTGGTGGACCTGTGGAATTCTCTACCACATAAAAGTAGTTGAGGCCAGATCATTAAATATATTCAAGAGTTAGATATAGTTAGAGATACAGCACTGAAACAGGCCCTTCGGCCCACCGAGTCTGTGCCGACCATCAACCACCCATTGATACTAATCCTACACTAATTCCATATGCCTACCACATCCCCACCTGTCCCTATATTTCCCTACCACCTACCTATACTAGGGGCAATTTTTATAATGGCCAATTTACCTATCAACCAGCAAGTCTTTGGCTTGTGGGAAGAAACCGGAACACCCGGAGGAAACCCACGCAGACACAGGGAGAACTTGCAAACTCCACACAGGCAGTACCCAGAATTGAACCCGGGTCGCTGGAGCTGTGAGGCTGCGGTGCTAACCACTGCGCCACTGTGCCTTAGTTCTTAAGGCTAAACGGATCAAGGGATATGGGAGAACTGGGAACAGGGTACTGAGTTTGGATGATCAGCCATGACCGTATTGTATGGCAGTGCAGGCTCGAAGGGCCAAATGGCCTACTCCTGCTCCTATTTTCTATTTCTATGAAAGCTGGTGTGAAAAGTGCACATCTGGCACTAGACTTGGGCTTCATAAAAAGAGGTAGAGTACAGAAGCAGGTAAGTTATGCTGAACCTGCATAAAGCTCTGGTTAGAAATCAACTGGAGTATTGTGTCCAGTTCTGGTCACACTTTAGGAAGGATGTGAGGGTCTTGAGAGGGTGCACAGGAGATTTACCAGACTGGTTCTACGATGGAGGATTTTAGTTCCACGGCTAGGTTGGAGAAACTGGTATTGTTTTCCTTACAGCAAAGGAGATGAAGGGGAGATTTAAAAGAAATAAAAAATCATGAGTAGCGCAGATAAATCAGACAAGTGTTATGAGTGTTTCCATTTTTTTGTTAGAATTTGAGAATTTATATTTTAAAACTATAAAGGGATTCCATAGATGATGGAACTTTGCGTGTTTTTTAAAAAAGGAAGTTTGAACTGTAAACAATTACTGGAAGGCGCCTGTTTTCAATAAAAACCCAGCAGGGAGGGGTTGCTTTGATTTGGACAGATGTTTACAAAGAAGTGACAAGCCAAGATTTATAGATGTCAGGAGACTGGGACTTCTGGAAAGTTTTGGTTCCATTTTGAACTATTACAACACAGTTGGTGTTTGGCCTGAAACAGGAAATGACCCTGCTCATCTCTCCAGTGTTTTGGATTCCTATTACCTCCTGTATTTGAAGAAATACTCCATGAATGCAGAAGGCTTTGAATGTCAAATGTGTGAAACTGAACCTTATTGCTGCACTCCTGCTTTAAGACCTATGTGGAGCTGTAGTAGCTGCATCGCATGGAAAGCCTACCCAAACTGATCAACATCACCTGGAAAGAACTGTCCTCGGAAGGTCCTAGTGACGGCCACCTATATGCATTTGTGTCGCCGAACCAAAACAAAGGACATCTTTCCATACCTTCTGTTCAGCCTAAGAGTTTTTTTTTTAGTCCTTCTATTTCTTTGTAGCCTGTGTTTGCGGACAATGCAACCACTAGGTGGCGCAGTACTTGCACATGCACAAACACAGCCTTATGCACTGAAACATCACTGTCTGCTACGTTTTTGGCAGCTGCCAGTAGTAAAGATGGCGCCGTTCAATTTATCACAAAAACAAATCAAACCCAAGTCCCCAGTGACTGCGATCGCCACCTCCATCCCACCCCCAACAGTCTGCTCCCTCCTGCCATCGTTCTTCCCTTTGCCGCTGCCTCCCGCGCCCCGCTGCCCACCGCTCTCTCCCCGCCATGCCACTTCTCACCTCGGCCGCTTGCTCCCCGCTTTCAACAGGCCCCACCACCCCCACCCGTCGGCCACTCACTGCTTCCTCCCCTCTACCTCTGTTCCGCGCTGCCTCTCTCTTTGCTCCCTGCTCTCTCCTGCTCGCAGTCTCCCTCCCCTCCCCTGCCTATTTTGTCACTCTCTCTCTGCCGCTTCCCCGATGTGGGAAAGAGAGGCAGCGATCGTAGGAGCAGGGAACAGAGGCAGAACAAAGGGGAAGAAACGGCGAGACCTTGAGCGAGTGGCTGACAGGTAGTGGGGGTGGGTTGAAGCGGAGACCAGGTAGCTGAGGGGGGAGAAGCGAGGGGGCGAGAGAAGTGGCGAGGTGCAGACATTGCAGTACACGATTATATTTCGCGCACACGCGCAAATTAGTCTTGGCAAGCCGGGTGCTGACAAAGGCTGCGCATGCGCAGCACCACACTGACAGCAAGAGTCCGTTCTGCACATGTGCTAAGCTGGGAGCGCTCTGATGACGCCTGTGCTAGGCTGCGTTGTCAGGATTCACTTTGTTCTTCTTAACAGCTGTAAACAAAAATCCCTTTTATTATTTCCCAGTTAAATGGTGGGTATATATATATGTGTGTGTGTGTGTGTGTGTGTGTGTGTGTGTGAGGGCTAGGATAAATAAGGGGCTTTAATATTGCAATTGGTGTGTATGTTTTACTTTATTATTGGTTTATAATAAATGGATAATTTTGTTGATTAAAGAAACCTGGTTGGTGTGTTTATTCTGGGAAAAAAATAGAGTACGTGATTGACTATCGGTAGTGGGAAATGTAAATATATGTTGTGACCTGTGTGGAGAAGTGGGACTAGAATAAACAGTGCACTCCTCCCACCTCAGTCCTAACACAAGGAAAAAACTGTTTCCATTAACTAATGGTGCAAGCACTAGGGGACACAGATTGAAGGGTTTTGTGAAGAGATGCATAGGGAATGTGAGAAAGAGCTTTTTCTAGTCAGCGGGTGGTAATGACCTAGAACCCACTGCCCACAAGGGTGGTGAAAGTGGAGACAATGACTTCAAGAGGAAATTGGATGGGCACTTGAGAGAACTAAACTTGGAACTACAAGGATCGAGCGGTGGGGAGTCGGACTGACTGGACTGCCCTGCGGAGATCTGGGATGGATTCAAAGGGCCAAATAGCCTCCTTCTGCGCTGTAAATGATTATGACTCTAGACATACACATCTTCACTCTGTACTTTGATTTATTCATTCACGGGTTGTGGATGTTGCTGGCAAGGTCAATATTTATTGTCCATCCCTAATTGCCCTCGAGAAGGTGGTGGTGAGCTGCCTTCTTGAACTGCTGCAGTCCATGTGGTGTAGGTAAACCCACAGTGCTGTTAGGGAGGGAATTCCAGGATTCTGACCCACTTAATCTGTGCTTGTTCCTGCCCTGGGAGTTTTTGCTGAGACAGTGCAGAGGGAGCTTCACACAATGTGAATAACGTGATTCTTTCACTATACGGAGCCATGTTGAATACGTTAAGCTTGCACATTATGGATATGATAGCATAGTGGCTCTGGTATAGAACTTGCAATCCCAGGGTCATTAGCTGTGAAGTAGACCATAAAATCTGCCAGACTATAAATCTGAGCTGGTTTACCGACGTTTGTACTTGCCAAATCTAGCCGAACCAGTCTTAATTGGAGAGGACTGAAAAGGCATGCAAAAGTAGAAACAAATGAAGGCCCACCATATTCCCAGGGCAAGAGAGGGGATCTGAAGGTGGCCTTGCCAGCAGTGTCCACATCCCGAAAGCAAAAAACAAAGATTGGTTGCCTGGACGAAGACAAGATCTTTAAGGTGCAGTTACTCCAATCACTTACCAGTTTCAGCACAGTGCGTTCCCTCCGGGGCCGTATCACGTTCCAGGTTATCCGAAGCACGGCCAGTAGACTCGGGACTGAAGGTGCGAACCAGTGCCTGCCACTTCCCTTTCCTATGGACGTGCTTACTGCTCTCAGATACCTGCCCCTCCTGCACCAAAGTCTGGCTGCAATCAGAGCGTGGACTGGACCCAGCCAAGCTAGCATCGCCTTCCTCCAGCGCACGCAGCTCTGCCTGTGGACACACAGACTGAGTCAGCTCCATTGATAAACAGCAAATAAAACAAAGCTATACAAGAGTGAGGCAGCCTTTTTTGTTGCTGTTTTCTTTTGCAGGTGCCAAAGTGAAAGATTTTCAGCGTCATTTCTGGGTCTTGATGTAAGTGCCAGTTCAGAGCAGCTTTGTGCTGGGGCTGGCCAAATTGGGGTAAGTGTGATTTTGCCTATGGTGTGTGGGTTTTCAATACAAAGAAGAAACATCAACACTGCTCAACTGCACATTTGGTCTTTCTCAGCTGTTCATTACTGTTGGTCCTAGCGACCAGATTATTGTGTACATTGTGTTGCTCAAATCGTTCTGCTCCACATCAGATTAAAAAATATTGTAAACACTAGTAGATCCTTGATGGCATGGCTTATTGTAACCAGGGTGACACTTCTTCCACCAAGGATAGGAATGTTGTGCCATGATGCACATGGCTGTAACTTCACATGATAATTTGTTGTTTAGTAAGCAAAGCTTCATATTATGTAATTGATGAAGGAAATGGGCAGATCAGAAATGCAAGTTGTGTTGCTGATCACAAGCATCCAGTCTCTCTTACTACTGATAGTTTTGCATCTATGAAACGCAATATAATCTCACCTTCTTTCTCTCCAACACCAACTCCAGTTCCCGCGTAGACTCCTCCTCCTCTTTCTCCACCCCCTCCTCTTCCTCTGCACTCTCTTGGGAAAGGTTCATGCTCTGATGATCCTCTTGTGGTGCTTCCTCCACGTGCATGCTGCTGCTGTTGTTCTTGCCATTGTCCTCCTCAACCACCTCCTCTTCCTGGCAAATCAATTTCTTCCGCCACTTTTCCTCGGCTTTCTTCACCTCTTCAGGGATGAGCGGGGCTAGCAGAGACGCGGCAACGCCTGAACATTCCTCCTTCTCGCCAGCCAGCGCAAACACACTCTCGTTAACTTCCTTCAGAAGCAGAAAGGAGCGGATTAGAGATGCGACACCCAAAGGAACCAGCACGGCCGCGATTCAAAGTTACCTGTACATCAGTGGCCCCGCTGAAATAAATGCAGGCTTCTGCACAAGATTTTTATTTTTGTTGCCCCTTTGCCCTGCAAAAAAGCAACAGATATCACCTTATTTCACCCCTACCTTCTTCTTCAAGTTTCTGCCATCTGGCTTTGCCACTGTTTGGTCATGGTGATAGATGCCTGTGTGCTGATAACTACTCTCCACCTCGCCAGCGGACAGGGTCACGGAGCTGAAAGACAACACACGGTAACACGCGTTTCCTTACTGCACTGCTCAAAGGTACTGTGGCAACATATTCCCAAAACAGAATGGCCTTGCTAACCCCTTTAAAAGCTGTTGCTCCCACCACCCCTCACCCCCCCCCCTCCGCTCCCACCACTATGCGTTGTTACATGACAGTTGAAGAGACTGATTGTTCCCTATACATGGTATAGGTAAACATGCACACAGCTCATTTGCCTGGTTTCAAGTGTGGAAGTTCTGTTAGTTATTAAAAACTCTGGTTAGAACCAATCTGGAGTACTGCACCTCAAGAAGGATGTACTAGCCTTGGGAGAGGTGCAGGACAAAGTCACCAGAATGACACCGGGGTTAAAAGGATCTAATTATGTAGGCAGGTTGCAGAGACTAGGCTGGCATTCCTTTGAATGTACAGGTTTAAGGGGTGATCTAATTGAGGTCTTAAAAAAAAAAATCAAAGGAGTTGACTGGGTGCAGAGAGAGAGAGAAATTATTTCCTCTATTCTGTAAGGCCAGAACAAGGGTGCACACTTTCAAATTAGAGCTCAGGAGTAATGTCAGAAAGCACTTCACACAGGGCAGTAGAAATCTGGAACTCTTTTCCCCAAAGCAACCCCCCGTCCCTCACAAAAGCAGTTAAAGCTGGGAGTCAATTGAAAATTTAAAAAGCTAAGTGAGGCGATTAAGGAAATGGAGCAAAGGCAGGTAGATGGGGTTAAGATATAGATCAGCCACAGTAGAGCAGGCACGAGGGGCTGATAGCTTACTCCTGTTATGTTCTCATGTGTGGAAACTGTCAAAGATCCCATGACACCACTCAATCCAGGGAGCCCCACAGGAGAATTCCAACTTTATACAAGGTCCTCCCTATAAATAAATCCTACCATGCACCTGGCGGACACACTGCTCCAGCAAACAAGGCACTGGGTTGCTGGACTTTCACTGGAGTTATAAGCTGACTATAGGGCAAGTTAAATCACACTTTAAACCTCATCATCTGACTGTCGTTTCAAACAGGATGCCTAAGATTTTGTTTAACCTCATTCTTTGCTTTTTGGATTTATGCCCCCTACTTCAATTTTATTTGAAGTACAATTGTACTCATCCCAAATTCACATTTCTCTTTCCCTGCAATATCTTGATGTAGAGGTATACTGTGATTTCCTAAGTCATCTATTAAAATTAACCCATAGTGTTAATGGCAGTGAGCATAACATATCAGCAGGTGGCCTTTACAAATGCACAGTTGACCCACACTGCATACAAAGAAAATACCCATAGATGAAGACATCACAAGCAGTTACCTACATCAGCCCTCAGGCAAAGACTCCCAACCTGCACAGATGACGAGATAATGCCTTGCCTTCATGTCACATTATCAGAAATCTCTGCATAACAGTGTGTTGCCTCTCTACTTCCATCAAATTCAATATCTTGCAGCACTGTCACTTGAAGGACACCGTGGACTACTGCAGCGTGAACTGGGATTATACCCAGAATCTCCCTCTGCTCCTATGTGCTACATAGAATTTACAGCAGAGAAAGTGACCATTCAGCCCAACTATTTATCCTCCACAGGAGCCTCCTTCCACTCTACTTCACCTAACCCTTCAAGAGCATAAATAGGTGCAGGCCATACAACCCTTTAAGCTTGTTCTGCTATTCAATAAGATCATGACTGAGCTTCTAAATCAACTCCACTTTCCTGCCCTATCCCCATAGCCCTTGATCCCCTCAGTGCCCAAAATCCATCTCAAGTCTTGAATTTGCCCATTAACTGAGCATCCACCGCCCTCTGGGATACAGAATTCCAAAGATTCACAATTTTGAGTAAAGAAATGTATCTGCCCTAAATAGCTGACCCTCTCCAAAGAACATAGGCCCGTCTGCTCAATCTTTCCACATCCAATGAACCTTTGTTTCACCCCCTCTAAGTCAAGTATATTCTTCCTTACAGCACTCCAGGTGTGGTCTCACCAAAGCCCTAAAAAAAAACTGCAGCAAGACTACCTTACATTTCCACTCCAATCCCCTTCCAATAAAGACAATACATTTACATTCAATTTGCCTAATTGTTTACTGTACCTGCATGTTAACTGTGATTTGTGTACAAGGACCCCCAAATCCCTCTGAATAGCAACATTTACTATGCTCTCACCTATTAAAAATTACTGTGGTTTTTCTTCCAAAGTCGATAATTTCATACTTCCTCACATTATATTGCATCTGCCACCTTCTTGTCCAACCACTTAACTAGTCCTCTGCAACCTCCATGTCCTCCTCAGTTTTCATTTCCCACCTAGCTTTATATCAACAAACATATTTGTGTCTCTAGTGTTGGTCTCCCCCTCCAAGCAGAAACATTTCATAAGTTTAAAGACTTTATCAGGTCATCCTCTTAGCCTTCTCTTTGTTATCTCATGATAGATGACGTGATTTACTAGGAGTATTTTACATAGCAGGTTCAAATGTGAGCCCCTCCTTGCGTCATTGTCTTGAGACCCCTCTCCATCCACTACACTTGTACGGTGGATACACAGAATGGATAATCTTGGATTACCGTATAAAATTGGACATCATAACTTTGCCACACATTCTCCTTTGGGAGAAACAGGACATCAGGATCAGTGTTTAAAAGAAAATAGGAAAATCAAAACATTAGTAAGTGGCTTTTTTTTAAAAAATGGAAGTAGAAAATATGATAAATTATATAGGAAATATAAACCAATGTCACTTGAATACCAGGGTTACAAAGCTCAACTGTGATGTACCAAGTGGAAGATTTGTCCTGTAATGTCTTAGTTCCAGTATTTTGAATGCCTTTATTAACATGCTAATCTTGATATTGCTCCCCATCACACCAACACTTACATAGTGATCTGCTCCATGGAGGAGATCCTGGACTTGTTCACACCAGTGCCAAATGTAATGGGCCTGTATTGAGCAGTGGTACTCCAATCTCACAAGCTCCTCTCACCCCCAAGTCAACCAGCCTCAACACCCCTTTTCCCCCATTTTCTACCTCACTACTGCCATTGATTCATCCACCTCCTCCCAAATTGACACTGGAGTTGGGGGGGAGAGGGGGGATGGAATGACCCACTTCATGTTAAATGAAATCAATCCAACCCCTAGGCTTGGTGACTCTGGCAGTGTAACAAAATTAATTGCCCAAAACTTACATTGTGTTGTAATACTTCACCTAAAACCTTTGTGTAGCACGTCAACGCTAATCCGTTACCTTTTGTATGGTCTCAACAGTAAACGGGTACAGGAACAGACACAGGTAAATGCAAGATCACCACTTGCACTACATAGCGACGAGTCACTGGTCGTTTCACCCCCTACTCTTGTGTAAATCCAGATGTTGGACCCCCTGGCGACAGCCCTTCACATTTCACACTTTGCTAGGAGCGGAGACATCGCAGATGGTTTGTTTGGTTAGAATCACTGTGTAAAAGCAGCACTATATTTCAGAGACCCCAGGCACCAACAGCTGAGCCTAGGAGATGTGGCACCTGCCCAGCTCCAATCCCTCACTCCTCTTGTACGTACTCACATGCTTGTCTCTGTCTTTTAGTTTCAATGCCCTCAACTTGGGCCATGTGTTTTGCTACTGCTGGGTCTTCTCCATTAATATGGTTTTAACTTTCTTTCATGGAAAGATACAAACGGATGTAAACAACTGTCAAACGTGCATTTCCATCCATTCCACACAACTAGAAAACGCATTAAAATCAAAGCGTGTCCAATTACTACCTGGGTTCAAACATCACAGAATTACAGGGTTTGGGTGGGGTAGGGGTAAGGAATGCTCTTCAAGCTTTGAGTTGACTAACAATTTCTGCTGTTTGCCCAAGCCCACAGAGACATGCCAGTACCATAGAGATGTCTAAAATCATCCTAAATAATCTGGTGTACAACAAGGCTCTGTCTCCCTTGGTCAATCTCACCGGCGTGGGTGCATTCAGGGCCGAGGAAACTAAATTTACAGCAAGTGCCAATTTGCAAACCTGTCTTTTATTTACAAAAGCATATGAATGCAATTTTATATAACGCAAACCAATCAACAATTAAAAATAATCTGCTTTATGTCGACTGCACAGAACACAGCACTGGAATGCTTATTAAATGGTGTGCTGGGTGAATGTATGAGTAGACCCACTGTGGTTTAGCACCTACCTGTTTTGGTACTGCAGCCCTTGGAGCTGAGCAGCCAGGTAGAGGGGCAGCTCCCATGTCACTTCATTGGTTTGAACGTTCCAATAATAATAGCAGCCAGTGTTCTCATCCCACACCTCCTGCCAGTCGCCCATGTCCACGTTAACTGTACAGTGAGACAAGAACTGTATTCATTATTCATACAAGTCAAGCACAAGAAACATCCACATCCAGGCACACGCAGCCCTTCAGTGGGGAACGTAAGATGGTCTGACCCATGGGTAAGGAATTAGTTAGGAGGTAGGAGACCTAGGGAAAATGGATATGTACTCCAACTGGCAGTCTATGACTAGCGGTGTCCCCAGGGATCTGTATTGGGGTCTCAGCTTTTCACTATATTTATTAGTGACTTAGATGAAGGAATACAGAACTGCTTGTCCACATTTGCTGACGATACCAAGTTAGGTGGTACAGTAGTGTAGATAGGAGCAGCAAGTTACAAAAGTTCATTGACATATTGTGAGTGGGCAAAACTGGCAGATGGAGTTTAGTGTGGGCAAGTGTGAAGACATCCACTTTGAACCCAAGAATGATACATCAGACTATTTTCTAAATGGGGAGAACTATGGAGCAGACAGGTTTAGAGATCCAAGTACAGTAATAATTGAAAACTAGGGGACAAATACAAAAATGAACATACAAGGCTCCTGGAATGTTGGCCAAATAGTCAAATACTGTTTACTTATATTCTGTCAGATTTGAGACAATGGGCAAGAAAAAGGTTAGTGCCAAAACCAAAATACCTTATATGCTAGAAATCAGAGAAAGACAGACAGACGAAGAAAAAATGCTGGAAATACTCAGGCCAGGCAACACCTGTGAAACAACAGAGTTAACGTTTCAGGTTGATAACCTTTCATCAGAACTGGGAAAAGTTAGAACAGGTTTTAAACAAGAATATAGGTGGATAGGGAAGAACAAAAGGGAAGTTCTATGATACACAGGAGAGATTAAGTGACAAAAAGGATGATGGTGCAAGGCTAAGGACCTCCTCCCTCACCACCCCTCCCCGCCGCCAGTGGTTGACAGGACCCTTGAATGCGCACATTCCATTTTCCACACTTCTGCTCTAATCCATTCCCCTCTCTCTCAGAACTATTAGGTACCCGTTGTCCTCACTTTCCATGCCAGCAGTCTCCATATTCAATGATCATCCTTTGCCATTTCTGTCACCTCCAGCGTGATGACAACCACATCTACCCCTCACCTTTCAACGTTCTGAAAGGACTGTTCCTTCTACAACACCCTGGTCCACTCCTCAGTTACCCAAGACCCTGTTTTCCTTCCCACAGTACATTCCATGTAAACACAGAAGATATAACACCTGCCATTTTACCTCCTCCCTTCCCACCATCCAGCGCCCCAAATACACCTTCCAGAGATGAAACAGTGATTTACTCGTACTTTTCAATTTAATATACTGTATTCGCTGATCACAAGGTGGTCTCCTCTTCACTGGGGAGACTAAACACAGATTGAGCAATTGTTTTGTGGAACATCTTCACTCAGTCCATAAGAAAGACCCTGCCTGAGCTTCTGGTTGCGTATCATTTTAGTTCTCCATCCCACTCTAACCTCAGCCTCCTACGCTATCCTAATAAAGCTCAACATAAGCTTGAGGAACAGCATCTCATTTTTTTGATTAGACACTTTACAGCCTTCCGAATTCAAAATCAAGTTCAACAATTTGTCATGACTTCAGCTTTTTTGTTTTGAAAGGCAGATGTTGGTGATAATTCTGCTATTTGCATTTATACCTCCTCTAGATCCAGCTTTTGTTTCTTGACTTGTGCTATTACTATCTCCCTTTGCCATATACCATCATCCCTTGTGTCATTTTTGGTAGCCCTTGAGGGGAGGCTAACTAGTGCTGTGGGGGAGGGCTTTACATCCAACGATATACTTTCGAAGTGTAGTCACTGTTGTAATGTAGGAAAAGTAGCAGTCAATTTGTGCACAGCAAGCTCCCACAAACATCAATGACTGGATAATCTGTTTTTGCGATGTTGATTGACGGATAAATATTGGCCAGGGATAAACCCCTACTCTTCTTCGAAACAGTACCATGGGATCTTTTATGGCCACCTGAGGGGGCGGACAGGGTCTTGGTTTAACATCTGAAAGACAGCACCTCCAACACTTCAGCACTCCACTGCAGTGCCAGCCTTAATTTTCTGCTCAAGTCCTGCAGTTGGACTCGAACCCAGAACCTTCTGACTCAGAGGCCAGAGTGTGACCAACTGAGCCACAGTTGATAAATAAAGTGTTAATAAAGTTGACTAGCTACAGGTGCAAGTAGCCACATGGGGTTTTGATATTGGCTAGAACGCCGATCAGCATGAGCAAGAATGAGGACTAAACATTCCTGGCTACAATGTATTCAGCAGGGATAGGGAAGGAAAAAAGGGGGAGGATGGCAGTATTGATTGAAGATAATAGCAATAAGATTGTTCTAGAGAGGGATGAGATATTAGAGGGTTCAAAGACTGAATCTAGTGTGAGCATGAATTATCAGAAAAGGGAGTGTTACATTGTCAGGTGTTTACTACAGATCCTCAAATAGTGAGATGACACAGGAGCAAATCTGTACGCAAATTTTAGAGAAGTGTGAAAATAATAGAGCTGTAATGATCTGGGAAGTGAAGTCCCCTAATATAGACTTGGTGGGGCTGGTGGTGGTGGTGGGAGGCATCTGAAAGGTATCTCATGCATAGCAGACTTATTTGGAAGATATGAAGCATGTGGGATTAAAGGGACAGTGGAAACTTTGGTATGTAATTGGCCAAAGGATAGGAAGCAGAGAATAGCAATGAACAGATGTTTCTCTAACCGGATAGAAGCACGCAGAAGGTCCCCACAGAGGTTAGTATTCAGACTATTGATTTTCTTGTTATACGCAAATGGGTAAAGAGGGTACAATTGTGAAGTTTGCAGATGATACAAAACTTAGCACCTTCGTAAATCGTGAGGATAGAAACAGACTTCAGGAGGACACAGATTGGTGAAAACATTTAATATAGATAAGTGAGAAGTGATGGACTTTGGGAGGTAGATCATAGCAAGGCAGTATAATCTAAATACTATTCTGGGGCAGGGAGTGCAAATTTACAAATCCTTGAAGGTGACAGGGCAAGTTGATAAGCTGGTTAAGAAAGCGTATGGGATACTAGGGACATTGAATACAAAAGCAAGGCAGTCATGTTAAACCTTTACAAATATTGGTTAGGCCTCATTAGGGACTTCAATTAAGTGTACAGATCGGTGAAGCTGGGATTGTTCTCCTTAAAACAGAAGGTTAAAATAGAGGTATTCAAAAGTAGGAGAGGTTTTGACAGGGCAAGTAGGGAGAAACTGCTTCCTCTGGCAAGTGGGTTGTCACCGAGGTCATAGATTTAAAATAATTAGCAAAAGAACTGGAGGGGAAATGGAGGAGGAAATGTTCCCACCTGGTTGTTCAGATCATAATGCATTGCCTGAAATGGCAGAATCAGATTCCATAGGAACTTTCACAAGGCAAATGGACATGTAAATAAAAGCAAAATACTGCAGATGTTGGAAATCTGAAATAAAGACAAAGTGTTGGAAATACTCAGGTCAGGCAGTATCTATGGAAAGAGAAGCAGAGTTAATGTTTCAGCTCTGTGACCTTTCATCAGAACTGGCAAAGGTTAGAAATGTAATAGGTTTGAAGTACGTGAAGGGAGGCGGGGTGGGGAAGAGAACAAAAGGGAAGATATGTGATAGGGCAGAGGGCAGAAGAGATTAAACAACTATATCACGGGACAAAGGCAAAGGGAGTGTTAACGGCTGTGGTGAAAGACAAAGCATTAGTCCAGAGAGAGTATTAATGGCAGAATAATGAGCAGCTCTGTCCAAAAGTACATGAAAAACCAAGTTTAAGGCAGAGACACAGTCAAAAATAAATAAAAATAAAAAAGGCCAGCCAGGCTTCGAAATTTTTGAACTCAATGTCGAGTCCTGAAGGCCGTAGAGTGCCTAATCGAAAGATGATGTGCTATTCCTCGAGCTTTCGTTGATGTTCACTGGAACACTGCAGCAGGTCAAGGACAAATGTGGGCATGAGAGCAGGGTGGTGTGTTGAAATGGCAAGCAACCAGAAGCTTGGGGTCATGCTTTCAGACTGAGTGGAGGTGTTCCGCAAAGCGATCATCCCAATGTAGAGGCGACTGCATCGTGAGCAGTGAATACAGTATACTAAATTGAAGGAGGTACAAGTAAATTGCTGCTTCACCTGGGAGGAGTGTTTGGGGCCTTGGATGGTGAGGAGAGAGGAGGTAAAAGGGCAGGTGTTACACCTCCTGTGATTGCATGGGAAGGTGCTGTGGGAAGGGGACAAGGTGTTGGGGATAATGGAGGAGTGAACCAAGGTGTCTTAGAGAGAATGATCCCTTTGGAATGCTGACAAGGGAAGGGAGAGGACGATGTGTTTGATGGCGGCATCACGCTGGAGGTGGTGGAAATGGCAGAGGATGATCCTTTGGACGTGGAGGCTGGTGAGGTGGAAAAGTGTGGACAAGGGGAACCCTGTTGCGATTCTGGGAATTGAGGGTAGGGACGGGTTGGAGGGAGGGGTGAGGGCAGAAGCGCGGGAAATAGGTCAGACACCGTTGAGGGCCCAGTCAACCACAGTTTGGGTGGGTGATGGGAGAGATCCTCAGTTAAGGCAAAAGGAAAACCTACCAGAAGCATTGTTTTGGAAGGTTGCATCATAGGAACAGATGTGTCAGAGACAGAGAAACTGGGAGAATGGGATGGCGCCCTTACAGATAACAGGGTGTGAGGAAGTGTAGTCAAGGAAGCCATGGGAGTCAGCCATCTTATAATGAATATTAGTGGACAGCCTATCCCCAGAGATGGAGACAGAGAAGTCGAGGAAGCGAAGGGAAGTGTCGGAGATAGACCATGTAAAGGTGAAAGGTGGAAATTGGAGGCAAAGTTGAAGAAGTTTGCCAGTTCGGGGCGAGAGCAGGAAGCAGCACTGATACAGTCATCAATGTCCTGAAAAAATAGTCAGGGGAGGGGGCCTGAGTAGGACTGGAACAAGGAATGTTCGATAAATCTCACAAAAAGACAGGCATAACTAGGAGCATGCGGGTACCCATAGCAACACCTTTTATTTGAAGGAAGTGGAGGAGAAGCTGTTCAATGTGATAACAAGTTCAGTCAGGCAGAGGAAGGTGGTGGTAGATGGGGACTGGTTAGGCCTCTGTTCAAGGAAGAAGCGGAGAGTCCTCAGGCCGTCCTGGTGGGCGATGGAGGTATAGAGAGAATACATGATATACTTGTCATTTAATCTCTCCGGCCCTCTGCCCCATCACACACCTTCCCTTTGGTTCTCTTCCCCACCATCTCCCTTCACTTGCTTAAAACCTATTACATTTCTAACCTTTGCCAGTTCTGACGAAAGGTCAGAGATGAAACGTTAACTCTGCTTCTCTGTCCACAATTGGACATGTACTTGAAGAGGACTAATTTGCAGGGTTATGGGGGAAAGCTGGTGGGGAGGAATGAAATTGCATAGGCACGTCAGGCAGATTGGCTGGACGATTCTATGATGAACACAGTTACAGCCGATGAGTACAGTATACAGTATTAGATGGCTCCAATGCGTACAGTATACAGCACCAACCCCATGGCTCCAATGTGTACTATATACAGCACCAACCCCATGGCTCCAATGCTCACAGTATACAGCACCAACCCCATGGCTCCAATGCTCACAGTATACAGCACCAAACCCATGGCTCCAATGCATACTGTACACAGCACCAACCCCATGGCTCCAATGCTCACAGTATACAGCACTAACCCCATAGCTCCAATATGTACTGTACACAGCACCAACCCCATGGCTCCAATGCTCACAGTATACAGCACCAACGCTCACAGTATACAGTACCAATCTCATGGCTCCAATGCTCACAGTAAACAGCACCAATCCCATGGCTCCAATGCTCACAGTAAACAGCACCAATCCCATGGCTCCAATGCTCACAGTAAACAGCACCAATCCCATGGCTCCAATGCTCACAGTAAACAGCACCAATCCCATGGCTCCAATGCTCTCAGTATACAGCACCAACCCCATGGCTCCAATGCATACTGTACACAGCACCAACCCCATGGCTCCAATGCATACTGTATACAGCACCAACCCCATGGCTCCAATGCATACTGTACACAGCACCAACCCCATGGCTCCAATGTGTACTATATACAGCACCAACCCCATGGCTCCAATGCTCACAGTATACAGCACCAACCCCATGGCTCCAATGTGTACTATATACAGCACCAATCCCATGGCTCCAATGCTCACAGTAAACAGCACTAACCCCATAGCTCCAATATGTACTGTACACAGCACCAACCCCATGGCTCCAATGCTCACAGTATACAGCACCAACGCTCACAGTATACAGTACCAATCCCATGGCTCCAATGCTCACAGTAAACAGCACCAATCCCATGGCTCCAATGCTCACAGTAAACAGCACCAATCCCATGGCTCCAATGCTCACAGTAAACAGCACCAACCCCATAGCTCCAATATGTACTGTACACAGCACCAACCCCATGGCTCCAATGCTCACAGTATACAGCACCAATCCCATGGCTCCAATGCTCACAGTAAACAGCACCAATCCCATGGCTCCAATGCTCACAGTAAACAGCACCAATCCCATGGCTCCAATGCTCACAGTAAACAGCACCAATCCCATGGCTCCAATGCTCACAGTATACAGCACCAATCCCGTGGCTCCAATGCTCACAGTATACAGCACCAATCCCGTGGCTCCAATGCTCACAGTATACAGCACCAATCCCGTGGCTCCAATGCTCACAGTATACAGCACCAATCCCATGGCTCCAATGCTCACAGTGTACAGCACCAATCCCGTGGCTCCAATGCTCACAGTATACAGCACCAATCCCATGGCTCCAATGCTCACAGTATACAGCACCAATCCCATGGCTCCAATGCTCACAGTGTACAGCACCAATCCCGTGGCTCCAATGCTCACAGTATACAGCACCAATCCCATGCCTCCAATGTGTACAGTATATAATACCAATCACATAGCTCCAATGAGTACTGTATATAGTACCAAACTATCACATACCTCCAGCCAGTGAATACTGTGTATCGTAGTGCCAATCAGTTGCCATGTTACTACCTTCCACCGTGGCATTCACCTCACTGTTGCTGTGGTTGTTTGCAGGTTTCTGAGTATTTGGCTCCGGTTTGGGTTCTGGTCGCGGCGGTGTAGGTGTTGGCACTGGTGACTCAGTGGAAGCAGCCATTGTATCAGAAACAGGCAAGGGTGCTGTAATTGCATCAATCTCCTGCATTTAAAGAAACACAAACATGACACTTGGACTGAGCATAGATTGAGCCCATACATAACCCAGCGCTGCCTTTCAGACTCAATCTCACAAATCTGCACCCAACAACCAGGGTACACACGCCTGTACAGAGAATCCTGGTGTCCTGGCCTGGGATCTGCAGCATAATCCGGCAAGAGTAAGCATACACATTGAGATGATTGGTTTATGCATGGGAAATGCAGCTTGGCTTAGTCCATGTGCAGTTCTGGGCTCGAAGGCTGAGGGTTTGAGTTCCACAGTTGAAGCTGACGTTTCTCAAGTACTGAAAGAACTACAATATTCGCAGAGTAGGTTGGACAACAATCCACCCACACAACAAAAAAAAAGCAAAAGTTAACTGGTTACCCATCTCCTCGCTGTCTGTGGGACAGTGGAAGGTGACAGCCACTTTCACCTACACGCCAGCTTCTGCGCTTCGAAGTAATTCACAGGATATGAAGCGCAGCAAGATGTTTGGGAGATGCGATAAGGCATCATGTAAATTCAAAAACAATTTTGCATAGTATTCCAACTCCACAGGACTGCTGAGGCATGAAAGAAAGACAAATCACAGGTTAAAGGGTCACAAGAACAAAGTGAGAAGTTCAATGCTATGTAAGGGAGTCACTAGCTAGCAACTGAGTGGGAACCTGGATAATTTTTCCTTTCACTGGCAAGGGGGAAATATGGCCTACAAATAAGAAAAAAATGCAATCTGCAGTAATCACTTCTTTTAACCATTCCCTTCCTATGCATTTATCTGCAGGCCATGCTTGTGGCTCCCAAACACATTTTATGAATGAGAGTTAACAGCCAGTTCTCAAATCACACTGTATCATGAAAGAGTGCCCAACGGCCAACCTAGAAGCCAAGTCTATAACAAAAACAAGAAATGCTGGATTCACTCAGCAGGTCTGGCAGCATCTGTGGAAAGAGAAGCAGAGTTAACGTTTCGGGTCAGTGACCCTTCTTCGGAACTGACGGAAGCCAAGTCTAATAGCCCCAAACTGCACATTCAAGAGATATTTGCTGTGCTAAGCAGAGGAGCTGCTTTTCTTTTTCATGCCGTCATGGGGTGTGGGCATCGCTGACTAGGCCAGCATTTATTGCCCATTCCCAATTGCCCTCGAGAAGGTGGTGGTGAGCTGCCTTGTTGAACTGCTGCAGTCCACGTGGTGTAGGTACACCCACAGTGCTGTTAGGAAGGGAGTTCCGGGATTTTAACCCAGCGACAGGGAAGGAACGGCGATATCGTTCCAAGTCAGGATGGTGTGTGACTTGGAGGGGAACTTGCAGGTGATGTTGTTCCCAGGCATCTGCTGTCCTTGTCCTTCGAGTGGTAGAGATCACGGGTTTGGAAGGTGCTGTCGAAGGAGCCTTGGTGAAATGCTGCAGTGCATCTTGTAGATGGTACACACTGCTGCCACCGTTCATCGGTTGTGGAGGGAATGAATGTTTGTGAATGGTGTGCCCATCAAGCGGGCTGCTTTGTCCTGGATGGTGTTGAGCTTCTTGAGTGTTGTTGGAGCTGTACCCATCCAGGCAAGTGGAGAGTATTCCATCACACTCCTGACTTGTGCCTTGCAGATGGTGGACAGGCTTTGGGCGGTCAGGTGAATTACTCAGCGGAGAACTTCGGCTATTTCATGTACCCTAAAGACCACAACAGATGGACCTAGTTCAATGTGCAGATTTACTGAAACTGCTCTGGCGATGTGCCAGGCAACCAGAAAGCACAAATTTACCAGATCAAAAGGAAAGTGATGAATGGGAATCTGAAGTAACAGGAAACACTGGAACATTGAAAGAACACTATATTCCAACCTGGTGTGGGGAGAAATGGGTGACTGATTGAGGACTCCAAGGAAATGCAAACTGTCTCCCCTACCTGCCCACAGCAGTATTCCTTACCTTAATGTGCACAAACTTTCAGAAAAACCATGATAGACACTTCTTTCACATCCAGCCGCAAAACTCTGGCACAAATATAAACCAGCCAGTGGTTTAGCACAGATGCAGCTTTGTTCCAGGTTCAACTGTTACAAGACAATGACCAGATTCCTGTACTGTTTGAGTACAAAAGTAACTGAAGAATCAGACAGTAGGGTGTGCACACAGACATGGTCAAGGGGTTACAACCAACAGTGGCTCATTACCCAGTCCAACAGTCACTTACTATACAGGACATAAAATCTACCTAAATCAGAGACATTCTCCAGAGTTGTGGAGAGAGGAGCCATGAAAAGGATGGGCTGCAAGTAGGGGAGGCTGCATAGCAGGAAGGAGGTACTGAGTAAAGGAGAAGGGCAGCTGTGGGTTGAACTGGTAGGGGAGATGTGGAGAGTACTTGGGGTGAAGGTGGGAGGGAATGGAGACAATAGGGAAGCAGGCAGCACTTGCAGTGAGGGTGGGAATAAGAGAGGAGGGGAGATGCAGGCAGCGTTCGGGGTGGGGGTGAAGAAAGGGGAGACGTATACAGAGGTTGGGGTGGTAATCAAAGAGGAAGACATGAGCATTGCTTGGGGTGGTGGTGGCGGGGGGAAAAAAAGAGTGAAATGGAGAGAGGAATGGGAAACAATAACTTGTATTTATATAGTGCCTTTAATGCAATAGAACTTCCCAAGGTAGATATGGAAATAAGCAGATGTGTGGTTGGAAGCTCATCTTGGGATCAAATACGACACCACGGTTGTGAACATCTGGTTCAAGCTGATAGTTGCCAGGAAGAGGGAGGGAGTTGATAGCTAGGGAATGGAGCGTGGCAGAGTCTCAGTTAGTTTTTTTTGAGGAGAGGGGCGATGTCCGCAGAATTGGAGGATAGGGGGATAGTATCAGAGGCGAGAGAACCATTAATATTAGCTAACATGGGAACCAGAAAGGGAAGATGGGTGAAATGTAGGCTGTGCTCGGGGAAGGGGTGAATGAAGGGAGAAAGGGGAGACGTGGCAGCACTTGGGGTGGGTGGTGGTAATGGGCAGAAGAACGGGGGACGCATGCTGTGCTTGGGGTTGGGGGGGGAAAACGAAGAAAGGAAGGGGAGACATGGGTAGAGCTGGAGTTGGGGGGGGGAACAAAGAGAGGAAGAGGAAGACCTGTGCTGTGCTTGGGGGGAGATAAGGTCAATCTAACCCTCACCGCCATGAAGTTTGCCAACGTGCTGTCGATATCTGCAGACTTGCCGGGGCGTGGCTCTGCCTCTTGCGGCTCAGCGTCAGGACCGTCATCGTCCTCACTGTCTGTGTAAGCTCCGAGTAAACCCAGCCCACCTGCAAAGTCACAATTACACATTAAAACAGCTGTCATCCTGCTCCTCCTCCTGTCACAAGCCACAGCATGAAACCACCATCACTTTACTTAGCAACAACACCCTGTCAACAGCTCACCTCAGTTAGAAGGGATACAAGTTGTGTAGATGGGAATAGAAAGTTGCAAACGGACATTGACAAATTGAGTGAGCGGTCAGAACTGCATAAAGTGGTCGTGTGAGGTCACTCTGGACAAGAAAGACGGGGTATTTTCTAAATGGTGAGTGCTTAAAATTATTTATAGGGTATAGAGAAACAATTTCCTCTGGCAGAGGAATCCAGAAAAATGGGGTACAATCTTAAAATTAGAGCTCTGCAGTTCAGGAGTGAAACCAGGAAGTAGTTACCTGTGGTCCGGACTGCAGATTCCTTTGCTGTCCCATTGTTTGTACTGTTCGAATTCGTATTAACTAATAATTGATCGGATGCATCCTCTTGCTCATCTGCAAAGAAGGGAGGGCATTACAATCTGAATGAGGTGGTAGTCTGTATTATAAATAGCTACAGGGGAGTCATAGCACCATAATTGAGAAATAAAATATCCATAGAATACATGATAAGTAAATCTGTCTGCTTATCGCTCCCAACTGTTATGACCCAGAATCCCCACATGGAGCTCAGTGTCCAGACGCTTGCGTGAAGTGGGGGAGAATCAGACAATCAGTCAACCACAATCAAAAGGACAGAGACTGGAGATAGAGCAGCTTTTCACAAACACTTAAGGCAGGCAAAGAATGGTAAACCATGGGGTCAGAGATTGGGTCAGCAAGGAGAGAATTAGCTATGGGGGGGGGGGGCGGAAATGGCAGGTAGGTTCATTGGCAAACCAAAAGCTGCACCCAGAGCCTTCCTCTGAAACTCGGATTATTTGCCCAAGATGCAGATAGACCATGTCTATTTATTTTGATCATGTCGCAGAAACCATTTCAGACTTGCTCACACTGCAGCTAAAATATTGAATATTAGCACAAGCACTCAAACACGGGGCAGAGAGCAACTGTACGTAAAGAAAATACAATAGAAACAAAAACTGTCAGCAATAAGTGATTGCAACTACCAATCCCACCAGGGTTCAGTCTCAGCTAGGTCCACGAGAGCTGTCAAATAGACAGGAATGGCTTGAGAGTTACACAGCTCAGGAATCAAAGGGAAAGAGTAACCCACAAAGCTCTCCTGAATACAAAGACCAGGTTTGGGTTTCTCAGCTGTCAGCAGTCCAGCACCCTTGAGCGAATGGTGGGGAATCCATCAATCAAATAACACTGCAAGAACACTTCCCCCTGCACCATCAGTACATGGCTGTGCAGGAACAGAAGGCTGTTTCAACAAACACAACCATCATCCACTTCTGCAGGAGAACAAAGCTGGGAGCACAAATTAAAAATCAATTTACAACAGGAAGCACCAGAACACACACTATGGGATCTGACTAATACAGGGTGGTATTAAACCAGTGAAAACTCACCATATACATGCATTTTACATTGAGGAATGGGTACAAAGGAGTGTGTTACAGGCTTGAAACTAATCAAGGGTTTCGGGTGGTGTACATTTAGATCATACTTGGGACCAGCAATGCTCCCTCTAAGCTGCACGGCTGCGCAATCAAGGAGGTACTGTGCAGGCCACTCACCATGTGTGCATGGCTGCACAAATAAATTTGCTGTGGATAGACTGTGGGGTTGAAGTTAGCTCACGGTGGATAGGCTGTGAGGCTGAAGTTAGCTGGGGGTTAAATGTGGCACCAAAGGCATGAATGGCCTGGTTCAGGCCAAGAGTCTGGTGATGGAATGGGACAAGGGAGTGGCTTTGGGCTTTCCAGTGAACAGCTGGAAGCTTTAACTCAGCCAGGAACTGATAGTGGATGGGCAGTCTGATAGCAAAGAGGCAGTTGAGAAAACTGGTGGGGTGGAGGGAGAGCGAGCGCGATAAGACAATGCAAGCGCACTTATGTGCGCTTGGTATCATCTAACCTCTATGCCTGAAAAATGACATCACCAAGGTGCAGCATGTACATAGAGGAAGTGGTTGAGGACAGAATCCAGGGGCAAAGATGTGAGGACAGAAGCAACAGCTGCTGGTGGAAATTCATTGGCCGTGTTTGGACCTGTATGGCTAGGAGAACACTTAGAAAATCAAATGGAATAAAAACAAGAAATGCTGGAAATACTCAGTAGGTCTGGCAGCATCTGTGGAGAGAAGCAGAGTTAACGTTTCAGGTCAGTGACCCTTCATCAGAACGCAAGGCACCCTCACTGATTTATGCAATGATCGTTACTGGAGTTGGTTGATGGAAAGTTGTAGGAGCAGACAGTGGGATAATGTACCATGGTCAGTCACAAATCAAAACCTTAAAACAATTCAGAATATACAACGGAACAGCTCATTAACCTGCCAATTTCAGTAACGCTCATTGCATAAATAGCAAGGGTGCCCTGCGTCAGTAAGCAATACATCCACATTGAAGGACTAGACTTGGATACCATCACTACTGGTTGAAAGTCTCCATCGTTTACCAGGAAACCAGTCCCTGCACAACATATGAGTAGCGCACTGCTCACGCATCACTGTGATACTACTGAACAATGTCTTGATGTTTTCCGCTGGAAGGATCACACTGATTCCTTCTGGTACGAACATACAAATTAGGAGGAGTAGGCCACTCGGCCCTTTGAGCCTGCTCCACTGTTCAATAAGCTCATGGCTGAACTGATTACTCCACATTTCCACCTACGCCCGATAACCTTCCACCCTCTTGCTGATCAAGAATTTATCTACCTTTGCCTTAAAAATATTCAAAGACTCTGCTCCCACTGTCTTTTGAGGAAGAGAGCTCCAATGACTCACGACCTTCAGACAAAAATTTTCTCGCCTGTGTCTTAAATGGGTGACCCTTTATTTTTAAACAGTGACCCCTAGTTCTGGATTCTCCCATAAGGGGAAACATTCTTTCCACATCCATCCTGTCAAGACCCCTCAGGATCTTATATGTTTCAATCAAGTCACCTCTTACTCTTCTAAATTCCAACGGATACAAGCCTAGCCTGTCCAATCTTTCCTCGTAAGACAGCCCGTCCATTCCAGGTATTAGTCTAGTAAACCTTCTCTGTACTGCCTCCAATGCATTTACATCCTTCCTTAAATAAGGAGACCAGTACTGTACAGATGTGGTCACACCAAAAGTGCAAAGAACAGTACAGCACAGGAACAGGCCATTCAGCCCTCCAAGCCTTCACCGATCTTGATGCTTGCCGAAACTAACACCTTCTGCACTTCCGGGGCCTAGATCCCTCTATTCCCTTCCTATTCATATATTTGTCAAGATGTCTCTTAAACGTCACTATCGTATCTGCTTCCACCACCTCCCCTGGCAGCAAGTTCCAGGCACTCACCACCCTCTGTGTAAAAAAACTTGCCTCGCACATCCCCTCTAAACTTTGCCCCTCGCACCTCAAACCTACGTCCCCTAGTAACTGACTCTTCCACCCTGGGAAAAAGCTTCTGACTATCCACTCTGTCCATGCCGCTCATAACTTTGTAAACCTCTATCATGTTGCCCCTCCACCTCCGTCGTTCCAGTGAAAACAATCCTAGTTTTTCCAACCTCTCCTCATAGCTAATGCCCTCCAGACCAGGCAACATCCTGGTAAACCTCCTCTGTACCCTCTCCAAAGCCTCCACGTCCTTCTGGTAGTGTGGCGACCAGAATTGCACGCAATATTCTAAGTGTGGCCTAACTAAGGTTCTGTACAGCTGCAACATGACTTGCCAATTTTTATACTCTATGCCCCGACCGATGAAGGCAAGCATGCCGTATGCCTTCTTGACTACCTTATCCACCTGCGTTGCCACTTTCAGTGACCTGTGGACCTGTACGCCCAGATCTCTCTGCCTGTCAATACTCCTAAGGGTTCTGCCATTTACTGTATACCTCCCACCTGCATTAGACCTTCCAAAATGCATTACCTCATATTTGTCTGATTAAACTCCATCTGCCATTTCTCCGCCCAAGTCTCCAACCGATCTATATCCTGCTGTATCCACTGACAATCCTCATCATTATCCGCAACTCCACCAACCTTTGTGTCGCCCGCAAACTTACTAATCAGACCAGCTACATTTTCCTCCAAATCATTTATATATACTACAAACAGCAAAGGTCCCAGCACTGATCCCTGCGGAACACCACTAGTCGCATCCCTCCATTCAGAAAAACACCTATCCACTGTTACCCTGTGTCTTCTGTGACTGAGCCAGTTCTGTATCCATCTTGCCAGCTCACCTCTGATCCTGTGTGACTTCACCTTTTGCACCAGTCTGCCATGCTGGACCTTGTCAAAGGCTTTACTAAAGTCCATATCGACAACATCCACCGCCCTTCCCTCATCAATCATCTTCGTCACTTCCTCAAAAAACTCAATCAAATTAGTAAGACACGACCTCCCCTTCACAAAACCATGCTGTCCCTCGCTAATAAGTTTGTTTGTTTCCAAATGGGAGTAAATCCTGTCCTGAAGAATCCTCTCTAATAGTTTCCCTACCACTGACGTAAGGCTCACCGGCCTATAATTTCCTGGATTATTCTTATCACCCTTCTTAAACAAAGGAACAACATTGGCTATTCCCCAGTCCTCTGGGACCTCACCTGTAGCCAATGAGGATGCAAAGATTTCTGTCAAGGCCCCAGCAATTTCTTCCCTTGCCTCCCTCAGTATTCTAGGGTAGATCCCATCAGGCCCTGGGGACTTATCTACCTTAATGCTTTGCAAGACACCCAACACCTCCTCCTTTTTGATAATGAGATGACTGAGACTATCTACACTCCCTTCCCTAGGCTCATCATCCACCAAGTCCTTCTCTTTGGTGAATACTGATGCAAAGTACTCATTTAGCACCTCACCCATTTCCTCAGGCTTCACGCATAGATTCCCATCTCTGTCCTTGAGTGGACCAACCCTTTCCCTAGTTACCCTCTTGCTCTTTATATATGTATAAAAAGCCTTGGGATTTTCCTTAATCCACTGCCCTGTATAGCTGAAACATAACCTCCCTACTTTTGTATTCAATTCCCCTCGCGATAAACGATAACATTCTAGTAGCTTTCCTAATTACATGCTGTACCTGAATACTAACCTTTTGTGATTCATGCACTAGGACACCCAGATCCCTCTGCAATCTCTCACCATTTAGATAATATGCTTCTTTTTTATTCTCTCTGCCAAAATGGACAATTTCCCACTTTCCCACATTATACTCCATTTGCCAGGTCTTTGCCCACTCTCTTAACCTATCTCTATCCCTTTGTAGCCCCCTTATGTCCTCTTCACAAGTTACTTTCCTACCTATCTTTGTGTCACCAGCAAATTTAGTAACCATACCTTTGGTCCCTTCATCCAAGTCATTTATATAAATTGTAAAAAGTTGAGGCCGCAGCACAGATCCCTGTGGCATACCACTCGTTACATCTTACCGACCAGAAAATGACCCATTTATGCTACTCTATGTTTTCTGTTAGCTACAAATCTTTTATCAATGCTAATATGTTACCCCCTACACCATGAGTTTTTATTTTTTGCAATAACCTTTGATGTGGCACCTTATCAAATGCCTTCTGGAAATCTAAGTACAATACATCCACCAGTTCCCCTTTATCCACAGCACATGCAACTCCCTCAAAGAACTCCAATAAATTGGTTAAACATGATTTTCCTTTCACAAAACCACGTAGACTCTGCCTAATTACCTTGAATTTTTTTAAATGCCCTGCTATAATATCTTTAACAGCTAACATTTTCCCTAAGACAGATGTTAAGCTAACTGGCCTGTAGTTTCCTGCTTTCTGTCTCCCTCCCTTTTTGAATAAATACCCAGTATAAATCTAGACCCCAGCCAGAGATTTTCTCCTTCACTGTAGACAATTTCAGAAAAGTTTTATTAAAGTGTATAGAATAAAAGTAACAATGCTGACACTTCACTGCAATACTGAGTGAGTGCTGCCTCGTCAGAAGTACTTTTTTTTTGGATAAGATGTCAAATTGAGGCGCTCTCAGGTGGACCCATGGTACTACTTTGAAGAGTTCTCCCTGGTGTTCAGGCCAATATTACCCTGCAACCTTGCTGTGCAGAAATTAGCTGTCATGGTCCCTACATTACAACAGTGATTATGCTACAAAAGCATTTCGCTGGCTGTACGTCATGTTAGGATATCCTGAGGGTTGAAAGACACTAAACAATTGCATGCTCTTTCCTTCAACATCAAACATTGCCCAAGAAATCATCTGAAAACTTCCCTGCTAGTCTCACACACCAGTGGTAAACCAAAGCTCATGCATCATCTTTTCTGAAAGCTGAGAGTACATTACAAGGAGGTTTAAATGGCAGTCCATGACACAGATTTATTCAATTACAGCAGAGAAGGATAGGAGACCTATCAGAAGTATTCAAATTTGAGGGGGTCTTCATGGAACAGGTAGGGAAAAACTGTTTCCTCCGGAAAGGAAGCGAGTAACTTTAAATAATTGGCAAAAGTAGCCAAGGGGAAATAAGAATTTTTTCCACAGAGGGTTGTTAAAATCTGGAATGGATAACCTGAAACGAGTGAGGAATCACGTTCCATAGGAAATTTCTGAAGACAAATGGACATGTAGAGGACTAATTTGCATTGTTATGGGGGAAAATGCTGGTGGGTGGAACAAAATGGGTCTAGATCTTTCAAAGATCTAGCACAGGCTGGATGGTCATCATCTGGGCTGTTAGATTCTATGATTTATCTGAAATTGTGAGCATAGATGGCATCAGGGATTGAGGAGCCATTTAAAACACTCAACTGGAGTTTGGACACAGTTGTGTTCACACAGTTGTATTGACTGGATGTCAGTACGCTAACATGAGGATAGATAGTCTCAATCATTTTACATAAATAAACAGCATAAAAGTAGCTGCAGTTCAGCAATGGGATTACATTAACGCAGTGAGGGGAAGTCTTCTGGGATTGGAGGTATTGGTAAGGCTGTTTCAGGAATGTGTGATAGGACAGTTTCGAGGACCATTGACATCAAACCACATTAGGAGATATTAGAGCAGATAACTAAAAGCTTGGTTAAAGCAGCAGCTCCTGGTCAAATACATAGCTTTTAAACAGTGCCGTAAAGGAGAAAAGAGGTAGCGATGTTCAGGGAGGGAATTCCAAAGCTTAGGGCCCACACAGTTTGCAGATGCGCTCCTATAATTCTGGCCTCTTGCACAGAGATCTTGAGGAGGCTACAGAGAGAAGAAGCAACATGGTCATGGGGGAACTTAGAAACAAGGATGGGAATTTGAAAATTGAGACATTGCAAAATGGGAGCCAATGTAGGTCAGCATGCACAGGGGTGATGGGTGAACAGGACTTGGGCAGTAGAGTTTTGTATGAGCTCAGGTTTACATTGAGTGGAAGATGAAAGGCTGGCCAGGAGTGCATTGGAATAGTCAAACCTCAAGGTAACAAAGGCATGGATGACGTTTTCTGTAGCAGATGAACTGAAGCAGGGGCACAGATAGGTATAGTCATCATGGAGGTGGTAGGTGGCATTGGTGATGGAGCAGATATGTAGTTAGAAATCTCACTGCAGTGTCAAACACATCTTCAAGGTCATGAATGGTCTGGTTCAGGCTCAGATAGCTGCCAGGGAGAGGGATGGAGTCAGGAGCTAGGGAACAGAGTCTGTGAAGACAATGGCTTTGGTATTCCCAATCTTTAGTTTGAGGAAATTCCTGCTAACCAGACAAACTGTGTGCCATCAGCGTATATAAGGAACCTGAATTCTTTTAAATGATGTCACCAAGGGTCAGCATGTAGATGAGAAACAAAAGGGGGCCAAGGACAGATCTTTGGAGACACCAGAGGTAACTGCGTGGGAACGGGAAGAGAAGCTATTGCAGATCACTCTGAAAGAATAGATAGTTAAGAATGGAACGAGACAAGTGCAGTCCCACCCAGCTGGATGATGGAAGGAGGAGGTCAACAGTGTCAAAGTTGGCAGACAGGTCAAGAATGATAAGGAGAGCTAACTTAGAAGGATCAGTGTCACAAAAGATGTTATGTGACTTTGATAAGAGCGGTTTCAATGCTGTGTACTGCATCTAATCTTGGCCGTATTTACCCTGGATCTAACCCATGCTGTACCTGTCCTGGGAGTATTTGATGTGACAGCTAACAGGCTTGTGAGCAAAGTTATAGCTCGTGGAATAAAAGGGACAGTAGCAACATGGATACGAAATTGGTTGAGTGACACGAAACAGACTAGTGGTTAATGGAAGGTTCGGTATGGAGTTCCCCAGGTGTCAATGTTGGGACCGTTGCTCTTCCTGATACATATTAATGACTTAGATCTTGGTGTAGAGGACACAATTTCAAACTTTGTGGATGATAAAAAAACGGGAACAATTGTGAACTGAGGAGGACAGTGTAGAACTTCAAAAGGACATAGACAAGTTGGTGGAATTGGCAAACAAGTGGCAGATGAAGTTCAATGCGGAGAAAGATGAAGTGATTCATTTTGGTAGGAAGACCATGGAGAGACAATATAAAAGAGGTGCAGGAGCAGAGGGACCTGGGTGTATATGTGCATAAGGCATTGAAGGCGCAGGACAGGTTGCAGTTAATAAATCATACAGTATCCTAGGCTGTATTAATAGGGGCATAGAGTACAAGTGGAAGGAGGTTATGTTGAACTTACACAAGACACTAATGCAGCCTCAGCTGGAGAATTATGTCCAGTTCTGGGCGCCGCACTAAAAGATGTGAGGGCATTGGAGAGAGTGCAGAAAAGATTCACAAGAATGATTACATATATAAGGAACTTCAGTTATGAAGACAGATTGGAGAAGTTGGACTGTTTTCCTTGAAGAGAAGGCCGAGAGGAGATTTGATACAAGGTATTCAAAATCATGAGAGGACTGGACAGAGTGGATAGGGAAAGACTGTTCCCACTCGTGAAAGGATCAAGAACGAGAGGGCACAGATTTAAAGTAATTGGCAAAAGCAAAAGTGACATGAGGAAAAACTTTTTCATGCAGTGAGTGTTTAGGATCTGAAATGCACTGCCAGAGAGCGTGGTGGATTTCGGCTCAATCGAGGCATTGAAAAGGGAATTAGACTGTTATCTAAAAAGGAAGAATGTGCAGGGTTATGGGGAGAAGGTGGGGGAATGGCAGTTTGTGAATTGCTCATTCGGAGAACCAGTAAGACACATCAGGCCAAAAGGCCACCTTCTGTACTGTAACAATCCCGTGATGCTGCGTAGAAGCTTCGCTATCTAATTAAAGCAACCACCCATGAAGAGGGAAATGAGGGGTCCTGGGGGAGGACAGGTGGGAGCTTTTAGATTGAGATTAATAAGATGGTGTCAGTTATGGGCATCAAGGGATATTGGAGTAAAGGCGGGGTTGAGATGCAGTTCAGCCATGTTCTAACTGAATGGCGAAACAGGATGGAGGAGATGAACTGCCTCACTCCAGTTACTCTGCCTATAAATGCTCTTTCCCGTTGCTGGACCTGGTACTCCTGCTCTGGCCGGGGACGCTGCCCGCTCCATCCCCTGGATGTACTTCACAATCTCCTTAGGGCCGTGAGAGACCCCAGATCCAGGAGGCTCGCAACCCGGCCTCGACTTCCCGGGAAACACCCATATGCCCGAACTACTCCCTCTCTGGCCCAGCCCGGCCTCTCCAACTCACCCTCGGAGCCCGAGCCGCGTTCCTCCTTCTTGTGGCCGGGCTCCAGCTGCAGGATGGGCCGCCGCCGGCTCTGTTGTAAATTAATCCGCGTCTTCTTCCCCATCGGACCGGCCTCCGGGCTAGGCCGCCGTTCGCTCTCCCGCCTGGGATCAGGCGGCCGCCGCCGTTCGCTCTCCCGTCTAGGACCAGGCCACCGCCGCTCGTTCTCCAGGTTCCGCCTGGGACCAGGCCGCTGACTCTCCCGCCTATGACCAGGCCGCCGCTCGCTCTCCGGGCTCCCGCCTGGGACCAGGCCGACGCCGCTCGCTCTCCTGGATCCCTCCTGGGACCACGCCGCCCCTCGCTCTCCGGGCTCCGCCTGGGACCAGGCCGCTGACTCTCCCGCCTATGACCAGGCCACCGCCATCACCCGCTCGCTGGGTTTCTACCACCAAGTCCAACTGGAGCAGATTGCGTCGTGACGTCAGTGCGTAAAGGATTTAAATAGAAATGACATCATGGCGTTCCGGTTCGAGCTGCGCGTGCTGGCTTGCGTCAGTGCGTCCTACGTGAAGCCCTTGTAGAAAAGGTGAGAAACCCCGTCATTCTCAGTTGTGAGTCATTTTCCTCCAGGCCAAAGAAGATGGCTGATGAATTGCACAGATACTTTGCATTGGTCTTCACTATTGAGGATACAAGTAACATCCCAGCATTAGCTGTAAGTCAGCAAATGGAAGGGAAGAAGGAATTCAAGAAAATTACTATCACGAGGGCAGTGGGACTGAACAAATTGTTGGAGCTGCGGGCTGACAAGTTCCTGTGGTCCTGATGGGTAGTAAAAGAAATGACTAGTAAGATGTGTTAGTTTTAATTTTCCAAAATTCCCTAGATTCGGGGAAGGTTCCTTTAGATTGGAAAATAGTGAATGTAACTCCTTTATTCAAAAAGGGAGGGAGACAGAAAGAAGGAAACTACAGACTAAAGGCCTGCTCAGGTCAGGGAAAAAAAACCCGACAACCACATCGGACCTGAGCCTGACCCTGACCCGGCCCGAGTCCTTCCATTTTTTTCCCGCACCCGAACCGACCTGACCACCAGAATGTTCACTTTACCTACCTTCCGATTCCGAATCCGTTTCTCACTTTTTCAGTTTGTGCAGATAAGCAACAAAAACTGTAATTGGACTTGAAAGGTTGTTTAAAAAGATCAAGATTAGAACCACAAAGTCAGTGATTGTTTGGTCACAAGTTAAACAGAAACCCATGCCAGACAGGTTGTGCCACACTGTGCCAGCATCTGTATTGCTTAAAATAAACACAGCAATTGCCCAAAGGCTCAGAAAATATCAATATACATTACCTAGACTCTTGCTTTACAGGTTGAAATACTTGCTGCCAGTGAGCAGCTGAGATGCAGAGACCAGGAAGCAGTATGTGTGTAGACTAGAGTCCTGACAGTGATCATGTTATATTTTTTATATAAATACTTTATATTTTATAATAATCACTCAGGACCTTCCTGAGTGCCTACTCCTGCTCTTAATTTGTATGTTCATGTGGACAATATCCAGGCTTGGGCTGACAAGTGGCTTGTAACATTCATGCCTCACAAATGTCAGGCAATGACCATCTCCAACAAGAGAAATCTAACCATCTCCCTTGATGTTCAATGGCATTACGATTGCTGAATCCCCCATTATCAACATCCTGGGGTTTACCATTAACCAGAAATTGAACTGGAGTAGCCATATAAACACTGTGGCTACAAGAGAAGGTCAGAGGCTAGGAATCTTGCGACAAGTAACTCACCTCTTGACTCCCCATAGCCTATGCACCATCTACAAGGCACAAGTCGGGAGTGTGATGGAGTACTCTCCACTTGCCTGGATGGGTGCAGCTCCAATAACATTTGAGAAGCGTGACACCATCCATGACAAAGCAGCCCGCTTATTGGCACCCCATCCACAAACATTCACTCCCTCCACCACCGACGCACAGTGGCAGCAGTGTGTACCATCTACAAGATGCAATGCGCCAAGGCTGCTTAGACAGCACCTTCCAAACCTGCAACTTCTACCACCTAGAAGGACAAGAGCTGCAGATGCATGGGAACACCACTACCTGCAAGTTCCTCTCCAAGTCACACACCATCCTGACTTGGAACTATATCACCGTTCCTTCACTGTCACTGGGTCAAAATCCCAGAACTCCCTTCCTAACAGCACTGTGGGTCTACCTACCTCACATGACTGCAGTGGTTCAAGAAGGCAGCTCTCCACCACCTTCTCAAGGGCAATTAGGGATGGGCAATAAATGTTGGCCTAGCCAGCGCCAGCGACACCCACATCCCAGGAACAAATTAAAAATAAGATGCAACCTTCCACGCCAGTGCTTCTGATATGTCTTCTATTTTCCTCAACCAAGAATTTCCCCCCACCTTAGGTTCTTCTGACAAGGCCTGGATCATATCTGACCTATTTTCTGCACTTCTCTCTCCCCGAATTACAATAGGGTTCCCCTGGTCCTCATCTTCCACCCCTCCAGCCAACACGTTCAACGAATCATCCTCCACCATTTTCGCTACCTCCAGCGTGATGCCACTTTCAAACACGTCTTCCCTCCCCGTCAGCATTCGTAGGGACCATTCCTCCGCAGCACTCTGATCCACTCTTCAGTAACCCTGACACGCCGTCCCCTTTCCAGGGCACCTTTCCATACAAGTGCAGAATATGCAACGCCTGTCTATGCCCTTTTACCTCCTCATCTCACCATCCAAGGCCCAAAACACTCCTTCCAAGTGAAACAGCAATTTACGCGTACATCTCTCAATTTAGTATGCTATACTCGTTAATCGCAATGTGATCTGCTCTACATTGGGGAAAAAAATGCAGACTGGGCGACCCCTTTGTGGAACACCTCCATTCATAGACCCATAGAAAAATTATGGCACAGAAGGAGGCCATTCAGCCTATCGTGTCCGTGCCAGCCTAAAAAACTAGCCGCCCAATCTAATCCCCCTTGCCAGCACATGGTCCATAATCTTGCCAGTTACAGCACTTCATGTGCATGTCCTTTTAAAAGAATTGAGGGTTTCTGCCTCCACCACCGTTCCTGGCAGTGAATTCCAGATACCCACCACCCTCTCGATGAAAACATTTTTCCTCATGTCCCCTCTAATCCTTCTACCAATTACCTTAAATCTGTGCTCCCTGGTAACTGACTTCTCCGCTAGGGAAACTGGTCCTATCCGTCTACTCTATCTAGGCCCCTCATAATTTTGTACATCTCAATTAAGTCACCCCTCAGCCTCTTCTGTTCTAAGGAAAACAACCCTAGCCTATCCAATCTTTCCTCATAGCTGCAACTTTCGAGCCCTGGCAACATTCTTGTAAATCTCCTCTGTACTCTCTCCAGAGCAATTATGTCTTTCCTGTCTCTTCTTCTTTGGGCCTCCTTATCTCGAGAGACAATGGATACGCGCCTGGAGGTGGTCAGTGGTTTGTGAAGCAGCGCCTGGAGTGGCTATAAAGGCCAATTCTGGAGTGACAGGCTCTTCCACAGGTGCTGCAGAGAAATTTGTTTGTTGGGGCTGTTGCACAGTTGGCTCTCCCCTTGCGCCTCTGTCTTTTTTCCTGCCAACTACTATGTCTCTTCGACTCGCCACAATTTAGCCCTGTCTTTATGGCTGCCCGCCAGCTCTGGCGAATGCTGGCAACTGACTCCCACGACTTGTGATCAATGTCACACGATTTCATGTCGCGTTTGCAGACGTCTTTATAACGGAGACATGGACGGCCGGTGGGTCTGATACCAGTGGCGAGCTCGCTGTACAATGTGTCTTTGGGGATCCTGCCATCTTCCATGCGGCTCACATGGCCAAGCCATCTCAAGCTTTCTATGTCTTTCCTGTAATGTGACCAGAACTGTACACAATTCTCCAAATGTGGCCTAACCATCGTTTTATACAGTTTCACCATTACATCCCTGCTTTTGAATTCTATACCTCAGCCAATAAAGGAAAGCATTCCATATACCTTCTTCACCACTCTATTTAGCTGTCCTGCCATCTTCAAGGACCTGTAGACATACACTCCAAGGCCTCTCACTTCTTCTACCCCTCTCAATATCCTCCCGTTCATTGTGTATTCCCTCATTTTATTTGCAGCTCCCTAAATGCATTACCCCACACTTATCTGGATTGAATTCCATTTGCCACTTTTCTGCCCACTCAACCAAACCATCGATATCTTTCTGGAGTCTACGACTATCCTCTTCACTATCAACTACACAGCCAATTTTTGTGTCATTTGAAATTTCCCAGTCATGCCTCCCACATTTAAGTCCAAATCATTAATATATACCACAAACAGCAAGCGACCCAACACTGAACCCTGTGGAACACCACTGGAAACAGCTTTCCGTTCACAAAAACATCCATCGACTCCTACCCTTTGTTTCCTGTCCCTGAACCAATTCCGGATCCAACCTGCCACATTCCCCTGTATCCCATGGGCTTTCATTTTACCGACCAGTCTGCCATGTGGGACCTTGTCAAATGCCTTACTAAAATCCATGTAAACCACAACCACTGCACTACCCTCATCAATCCTTCTTGTTACTTCCTCAAAAAACTCAACTAAGTTAGTAAGACATGACCTTCCCTTAACAAATCCATGCTGACTATTCCTGATTAATCCATGCCTTTCTAAGTGGCAGTTTAACCTGTCCCTCAGAATTGATTCTAACAATTTGCCCACCACCACAGTCAGACTGACCGGCCTATAATTATTTGGCCTATCCCTCGCACCCTTTTAAGCAATGGTACAACGTTCGCAGTTTTCCAATCGTCTGGTACCTCCTGTATCTAGTGAGGATTTGAAGATGATCCTCAGCACTTCCGCTATTTCCTCTCTGGCTTCCTTTAACAACCTGGGATGCAATCCATCCGGCCCTGGTAATTTATCCACTTTCAAGAATGTCAGACCCTCCAGTACTTCCTCTCTCATTATGTTTATCGCATCTAATATTTCACACTCCTCCTCTTTAACTACAATGTCTATATCAATCCTCTGTTTTGTGAAGACAGAGACAAAAAACTGATTAAGAACCCTGCCCACATATTCAGCATCCACTCATAAGTTCCCTTGTACATCGAGGGCGGCACAGTGGCGCAGTGGTTAGCACCGCAGCCTCACAGCTCCAGGGACCCGGGTTCGATTCTGGGTACTGCCTGTGCGGAGTTTGCAAGTTCTCCCTGTGTCTGCGTGGGTTTTCTCCGGGTGCTCCGGTTTCCTCCCACAAGCCAAAAGACTTGCAGGTTGGTAGGTAAATTGGCCATTATAAATTGCCCCTATAGTATAGGTAGGTGGTAGGGATATATAGGGACAGGTGGGGATGTGGTAGGAATATGGGATTAGTGTAGGATTAGTATAAATGGGTGGTTAATGGTCGGCACAGACTCGGTGGGCTGAAGGGCCTGTTTCAGTGCTGTATCTCTAAACATAAACACATCTCTCATAGGCCCTGCCTTTTCCTTAGTTATCCTCTTGCTCTTAAAGTACTGATAAAACATCTCTGGGTTTTCCTTGATTTTAGCTGCCAATAATTTTTCATGTCCTCTCTTTGCTTTTCTAATTTCCTTTTTTACTTCACCCTTGCACTTTCTATACTCCTCTAGGCTTTCTAAAGTATTAAGATTTTTGTGATCATCATAAGGTTTCTTTTTCTGCTTTAATTTACCCTGTAAGCTTCCAGATAACCAGGGGCTCTAGCTATGGCAGTACCACCCTTTATCTTAGTGGGGACATGCCTACACTGTGCCTTTAGTATCTCGCTTATGAATGCCTCCCACTGGTTTGCCAGTGATTTTCCTTCAAGTAGCTGTATCCAGTCCACCTTTGCCAGGTCGCCTGTCAATTTCTTAAAATTTGCCTTCCCCCAATTTAGTACTTTTATTCCTGTTTTATCTTTGTCCTTTTGTCCTTGATGATGTCTGGTCTGGAGGGTATTAGCTATGAGGCGAGGTTGGATAAACTCGGATTGTTTTCACTGGAACGACAGAGGTGAAGGGGCGACATGATAGCGGTTTACAAAGTTATGAGTGTCATGGACAGAGTGGATAGTCAGAAGCTTTTTCCCAGTGTGGAAGAGTCAGTTACTAGGGGTTATATGTTTAAGGTGCGAGGGGCAAAGTTTAGAGGGGATGTGTGAGGCAAGTTTTTTACACAGAGGATGGTGAGTACCTGGAACTTGCTGCCGGGGGAGGTGGTGGAAGCAGGTACGATAGCGACGTTTAAGAGGCATCTTGACAAATACATGAATAGGATGGGAATAGAGGGATAGGGACCCCAGAAGTGCGGAAGGTTTTAGTTTAGACAGGCATCATGATCGGCGCAGGCTTGGAGGGCCGAATGGCCTGTTCCTGTGCTGTACTGTTCTTTGTTCTTTTCTGTGATTATGCTAAAACTTACTGTATTATGGTCACTATCTCCAAAATGGTCACCCACTGTTACTTCATCCACTTGCGCAACTTCATTACCGAAGACTAAATCTAGAATTGTGCCCCCTCTTGTTGGACTTGTTATGTGCTGGCGATAAAAGTTCTCTTGAACGTAGTTCAAGAATTTTGTTCCCTCTGTGTCCTTCACACTGTTTGTATCCCAGGTGATATTGGGGTAGTTGAAATCCCCAACTATTATTGCCCTATAGTTTTTGCACTCAGAAATTTGCCTACATATTTGTTCTTCTACCTCCCTCTCGCTATTTGGGGGTCTATAGTACACTCCTCGTAGTGTGGCTGCCCCTTTTTTATTTCTGAGCTCCACCCATATGCCCTCATTTGATAATTCATTTAGTATATCATTCCTCCTGAAAGCTGTTATTGATTCCTTAACTAATAATACTACACCCCCTCCTTTTTTATCTCCCTCTCTATCCTGCCTGAAAACTCTACATCCAGGGATATTGAGTTGCCCTTCTTGCCCCTCAGTCTGCAAGCGTGACCCCAAGCTTCCAGTGGCCTGTCATTCTAATTCTCCACCTTACTGTCACGCTGACCTCTCTGTCCTTGTCCTACTGCAGTGTTCCAATGAAGCTCAACACAAGCTTGAGGAACCGCACCTCATCTTACAATTAGGCATTTTACAGCCTTAAGAGTCATAGAGTCTTTATGGCACAGAAGGAGGCCATTCGTCCCATCGAGTCCATACTGGCTCTCCACAGAGCTAGCTAGACAGTCCCATTCTCCTGCTGAATTGCCATAGCCTTGCAAGTCCAGTCTCAACATTGAGTTCAACAATTTCAGAACGTAATCTCTGTCCCCATTTTGTTTCCTTTTCTTTGCATGTTTCAGTCTTAATCTTGTATTCTCTTGTATTACTTTCGGATGGCAGCTGTTCATTATTCTGCTATTTGCGCCTCCTCTAGATAGATCTTTTGCATATTTACTTGTCCCATTACCACTCCCTTTGGCTCTGCCCCACCAACTCTTTTGTCATTTAATGTTTTCCGTCTTCTGCCTTATCACAGGCCCTCCCTTTTATTCTTTTTCTACTGTGCCCCATTTGACCTACTTAAAACCCAGTTCTGATGAAGGGTCAGTGACCTGAAATGTTAACTCTCTTTCTCTCTCCATTGATGCTGCCTGACCTGCTGAGTATTTTCAGCATTTTCTGTTTTTATTTCAGATTTCCAACCTCTGCAGTATTTGGCTTTCATGATAAACTATCACTGATAGAAGGGGAGCTGAAAATAATGGGAGGATTCAATATATGTTTAAAAGAAAAGGTAATGGAAAAAATAATGGAACATAACATAGATAAATCTCCAGGGCCTGAGGGTTTCTACCCAGGGTATTAAAAAGAAATAGTTGAAGAAGTTAGTTATAATGACTAAAAGATACCAGAGCTTAGAGGATTAAACTATGAACACAAGTTGCATTGTATTCTCTCAAGTATAAAAGATTCAGGGGTGATCTGATTGCGGTATTTAACATGTAAGAGGATGGATAAAGAGAAAGTATTTCCTTTGTTAGGGGAATCAAGAACAAATGAACGGAAACTTAAATTTAGGGCTAGGCCATTTAGGAATAAAATCAGGAAAAAAAAATCAGACAAAGGGTAATGGAAATCTGGGACACTCTCTAAAATGTTGTGGATAATGGAACAATTGGAGCTTTCAAGACTGAGTAATATATTTTTGTTAGATGTGGCATCAAGGGATATGGAGCCCTGGCTGTTAATGGAGTTGAGGTACGGATCAACAATCATTTCATTAAATGGCAGATCAGACTCGAGGAGCTGAATTGCCCACTTCTGTTCCTTTGACAGGTGTGCATCATTCCTCTCTAGAGAGATATGTTTAAGCCACCTGACAGATGTGTATCACACCCCCAGACAGATGTGCACCACCCTACCCAGACAGGTGTTTATCATACCCGCAGGCTGCTGTGTATCATTTCCGCCCCTCCCCCAGACAAGTATGCCTCTTCCCACTAAGTTAGGTGCACATGATCCTGCCCAGACATCATTCCTGGCCCCTCCAAAACAGTTGTGCATTGCCCTTCTGGACAGCTGTGTTTCATTTCCACCCCCATACAGGTGTATATCACGCCCCCCCCGACAGGTGTGCTTCAATCTCCGACAGGTGTGCATCAGCACCCCCCACCCCCCCAATACAGGTGTATAACACCTCACCCCGACAAATGTGCATCAACCTCCAACAAGTATGCATCACACCCCCCCCCCCCCCCCCCCCAAAACCAACAGGTGTATATCACGCACCTGGCAAGCGTTCATCACATCCTCCGACAGCTGTATATCACCACCCCACCTGGACAGATGTGTATTACCCCCACCCCAGACAGGCGTGTATCACTCCCTCCGACAGGTGTGTGTATCACTCCCCTCAACAAATGTACATATCACTCCCCTCTACAGGTGTGTATCACTCCCCTGTCATTTGTGTATCACTCCTCCTGACAGTTGTGTATCACTCTTCCCGACAGCTGTGTATAACCCTCCCCCAACAGGTGTGTATCACCACCCTGTCTGGACAGGTGTGCATTGACCCCTCCCCCAACAGGTGTGTATTACTCCCTCTGACAGTTGTTCATATCACTTCACTTGACCAATGTGTATCACTCCTGTGGCAGGTGTGCATCGCACCTCCCGACAGGTGTGTATCACTCCCCTCGACAGTTGTGTATCACTCCCCCTCCAGAGTTTAGTTTAGTTTAGTTTAGTTTAGTGATACAGCACTGAAACAGGCCCTTCGGCCCACCGAGTCTGTGCCGACCATCAACCACCCATTTATACTAATCCTACACTAATCCCATATTCCTACCACATCCCCACCTGTCCCTATATTCCCCTACCACCTACCTATACTAGGGGCAATTGCTAATGGCCAGTTAACCTATCAACCTGCAAGTCTTTTGGCTGTGGGAGGAAACCGGAGCACCCGGAGGAAACAAACGCAGACACAGGGAGAACTTGCAAACTCCACACAGGCAGTACCCAGAATTGAACCTGGGTCGCTGGAGCTGTGAGGCTGCGGTGCTAACCACTGAGCCACTGTGCCGCCGCCCTCCCCGCCAGCCCCCCCCCCCCCACCCCCACCCCGGACAAGTGTGTATCACCCCTGTTACAGCCACCTGGCATGACCTGTTGAACTCCCACCTGACCGTAGCAAGTGTATTTGTATTAGAGTTTAGCCTCTTGGTGTTTTATTTTTCAAATAAACAGATAGTGATAGGCTTTAAAAACAGAAAATCAATTGTATATTGATCAATTGCCTTATCCTGAAATTGTTGCAAGTGCATCCACTCATTCATTCACTTGCGCGCACACACACGAAGAAACAGATAGCGAAGGGCAAGAGGAGAGTGGTTTATTCGGGGGGGGGTGGAAATTACAATAAAGCTGTTGAATTTTCTTGAGAATCAAGTTCTAGATGGATGTAGGCCTGAGATAATTGTAGATTTCTCTCCTGATTGAAGGTTCTGTTGAAGATGGTGGGTCACTTTTGGCACTCACTGCTGCACACTAGATGTCAGTTTTTTTCAGCAGGGCGCTATGCTTCCTAGCTTGGCTGGAACTCAGGCTATTACAAGGAGCTTCACCTTCTAGGTCACTCTCTGTCTCTCTCTCTGGCCTTTTGTTAAGGTATAACTGTGTCACCTCTCACCTCTGGGAGACACTCTTCCCCATAGTGATTATACAATGGCCCAGGACATGGTTACTCACAACTCCTTTGTTTTAGAACAAGACATTCAATTCTGGAATGTTTTTAGGATAAGTATGAGATGGGTTTCATTAACACCTTTTGGCTTTGAAAATTTGGCCTTTGACTTTGTCAGATTGTTTGAATACACAAAAGGCCAATCTCCCGTGACAGGTGAGTATTACCCCTCCGAAATGTGCATCACCCCTGTGACTGGTATTACCCCTCCGACAGGTGTGCCACACCCCTATGACTGATATTACCCCTCCAACAGGTGTGTATCACCCCCGTGACTGGTATTAACCCTCCAACAGGTGTGGATCACCCCCCGCCCCCGGACAACTGTGTATCATTCCTGTGACAGGTATTGCCATTCCCCCCCCCCCCCCCAGACAGGTATGTATCACCCCTGTGATAGGTGGGTATTACCCCTCCGACGGGTGTGTATCACCCCCTGTGACAGGCGTGTTTTTTCTTATTCTTTCATAGGAGATGGGCGTTGCTGGCAAGGCCAGCTGTAATTACCCTTGACAACTGAGTGCCTTGCTAGGCCATTTCAGAGGGCAGTTAGAGTCAACCACATTTCTGTGGGTCTAGAGGCACATGTAGGCCAGGCCCATGTAAGGACAGCAGATTTTCTTCCCTAAAGGACATTAGTGAACCAGATGGGTTTTTACAACAATCGTGATAGTTTCATGGCAACATTATTGAGACTAGCTTTCAATTCCAGATTTTTACCAATTAATTGAATTTAAATTCCACCAGCTGCCATGGTGGAATTTGAAACCGTATCCCCAGTATATTAGCCTGGGTCTCTGGATTATTGGTTCAGCAACGGTACCACTATGTCACTGCCACCCCTCCCCCCGTACAAGTGTGTATCACCCCCTGCGACAGGTGAATATTACCTCTCTAATGTGTGTATCACCCCTGTGACAGGTGAATATTACCTCTCTAACGTGTGTATCACCCCTGTGACAGGTGAGTATCAGCCCCTGTGACAGGTGTGCATCAGCCCATCTGACAGGTGTGTATCACCCCCTCTGACAGGTGTGTAACACCCCCTGTGACAGATGAGTATTACCTCTTAACAGGTGTATATCACTCCCTGTGGCAGGTGAGTATTTCCCCTCCAACAGGTGTGCATCGCCCCCTGTGATAAGGGAGTATTACCCCACAGACAGGTTTGTATCACACCCTGTGACAGGTCAGTATTACCCCTCCTAGAGGGGTGTATCACTTCTCCCCCCCCACCCCCAAGGACAAGTATGTATCACCCCTTGTGACACATCAGTATTACCCCTCCAACAGGTGTGCATTGCCCCCTGTGATAAGGGAGTATTACCCCACAGACAGGTTTGTATCACCTCCTGTGACAGCTGAGTATTACCCCTCCGAGAGGTGTGTATCACCCTCTGTGACAGGTGAGTATTACCCCTTCAACAGGTTTGTATCATCTAAAGATCTGCAAAGGAAACCCGACCGAACCCGAATGTCGGATCCGGAAGTGCGACCCGACCCGACACATGTCATCAGGTCCCATCGGGGTCAGGTCGGGTAGCAGACCTGTACATCAGCACATGGGCAAAGACCTGCTACCCGACCCCAATGGGACCCGACGACATGTGTCGGGTCGGGTTGCACTTCCGGGTCCGGCATTCGGGCTCGGTCAGGTTTCCTTTGCAGACCTTTACCTCACATATAAGGCTATCCAACAGGGCATTGCAGTGCTTTAGTATCACCCTCTGTGACAGGTCAGCATTACCTGTGTATCACCCTCTGTGACAGGTCAGCATTACCTGTGTATCACCCTCTGTGACAGGTCAGCATTACCTGTGTATCACCCTCTGTGACAAGTGAGTATTACCCCTTCCGACAGGTGTGTATCACCCTGTGACAGGTCAGCATTACCTGTGTATCACCCTCTGTGACAAGTGAGTATTACCCCTTCCGACAGGTGTGTATCACCCTCTGTGACAGGTCAGCATTACCTGTGTATCACCCTCTGTGACAAGTGAGTATTACCCCTTCCAACAGGTGTGTATCACCCTCTGACAGGTCAGCATTACCTGTGTATCAACCCCTGTGATAGGTGAGTGTTATCCATCCGACAGGGTTGTATAACCCCACCCCGCTGACAAGTTGTGTAACACCCCCTTCCAACAGGTGTGTATCCCCTCACGACAAGTGTGTTTCACTGTCTGTGACAGGTCAGTATCACCCCTTCAACATGTGTGAATCCCGCCTGCCCCACCCCCGACAAGTGTGTATCACCTCCTATGACAGGTCAGTATTCCCCCCCCCCCTCTCCATGTGTGTGTCACCCCTTGTGAGAGATATTACTCCTCCAACAGGTGTGTATCACCCGCTGTGACAGGTCAGTATTACCTTCTCCAACAGGTGTGTATCATCCCCTGTGGCAGGTGAGTGTTACCCGTCCGACATGGTTGTACAACCCTACCCCGCTGACAAGTTGTGTATCACCCCCTGTGTGTGAGAGAGACTGACCCAGAACGTGAAGCTATTTGTAACAGCTGGCATTCTAGTAAGCCAGAAAGCACCTGCCCTGCTGAAAAAATTGGCATCTATATTATACAGCAGTGAGAGCTGGAAGTAACTCACCGTCTTCAACAAGACCTTCAATCAAGAGAGTAATCTGTAATCATTTCAGGCCTGCATCCATCTAGAATTTGATTCTCAAGAGAATTCAACAGGTTTATTGTAACCTTTCCCACCACTAAAAACCACCTTCCTCCTTCCCTTCACTGTCTGTCTCTTGTGTGTGTGTGTGTGTGTGTGAGAGAGAGATTGAATGTGTGAGTGGACGTGGTTGCGACAATTTTGGGATAAGGCATATTGCTCACTAAATAATTGATCTTCTGTTTTAAACCTACAAGAAAACCTGTCGCTGTCTGTTTATTTGAAAAATAAAACACCAAGGGGCTAAACTCCAATGCAAATGCACTTGGTGGGGAGTTGAACAGTGGGAACCACCCACATCATACCATGTGGCTGTAACACTTGCATCACACAAATGGTACTTGCTACTTATCAGCTCATATTGATGTTGTCCAAGTCTTGCATAGACTGCTTCATTATCTGAGCAATTGTGAATGGAGCTGCAGGACTGCAGAGATTTAACCTGACCTATTGGTTTTGCGTTAGCTTAACTTTGTCTAAAATATGCTGTGTCCACATGAAAACTTGCTATGCTGAATCATAATTTTTAATTCATCGGTTGGAAACCTAAATTAAACTTTTAAAAGGAAAGTTGGAATCCTAAATTCAATTTTTACAAAGACAGCAGCTAAGATGATCACCGCAATTTGCATTAAAATACCTTACATTCCAAGGTATCGAGATAGCGCCGTATGTCTGAACAATCCTCATTCAGAACAATGGCTTAAGTAGTTTGAATGCTAGCTGGTATTGCTTTCATTAGCAAGACATTCAAAGCCAGCTTGGAACATTGACCCTATTGGAGACAAACCTCCGTGGAGTAATCATTGAAACAATAAGACCTGAGAGAGATTGAAATTCTTAGACTTGTATTTCATTAAAGTGAAAAAGAGAAGACACTGAGACAATCAATTGACAGTCTGTCCATTTGTGTGAAAACATGGAGGTTTTGGACATGAAAGACAAGTTTTGAGTGCTAATCAGTGCAGGACCCCAGTGGGGATGTCTCTCTCTCTCCAGGTAATACTGTAAGTTTTGAACCCTGTCTGCGACTGCACAACATCCAAGTCTATCATTGCTGCAGACAGAGGCTCCGGGGAGAAAGCCATCTACATCACTGTCTCCAAGAAAGCCCTGAAACAGGTGGCAACCTCTACCATCCAGGAACTTCAGGATAGCAAATTCATCCAGAAGGCAACTGATTTACCAGACTCCACAGACTGTATATTATTTTATTTGTTTTGGACTCTAATGCAATCAATCTACTCTTTATCACACTGTAACCTATTAGTGTGTGTGTGTGACAGTTGGAGCATAGTTTATTATTTTTACTTAGATCGGGTTTTGATTTCAAGTGCAATAAACTAACCTCTTTCTCGTTTAGACTCAAGAAAACCTGTCCGAATGGTTCTTTTATGATCATAGCACATAAAGAGTTAAGCACTCACTGAATTGGTAAGCAAAATCCACTGTTTCAAAGAAATAAAAACTGTTGCAGTCAAACAAGGAGAGGGACAAGAGGGGAGCCTTTCGACCCCTCCTCAACTGATCGTAACACACTTTAACGTGTAGTATTGTGTGCACCTTCATCAGGTTGTCACCTCATTTTTAGGCACACGTGATGCTACTCCTGGCATGGTCGTCGACAATTTTCATTAAAACAGGGTCATCTGGCTTGATGATGATGGAGGAGTGAGGGATATGTTGTGCCATGAAGTTGCAGACTGTGCTGAGATACAGATCCGCTATATGGCCCACAGCATCTCCTCTATGTCCAGTTTTGTGCTGCTAATCTTGTTCTTTGGACCCCCTCCACTATCTGATTAGCCATAGCACTTGTCCGACATCCAATTTGGATACGCAGAAATTTCCTCAAACTAAATATTGGGAAGACTGAAGCCATGGGTGTAGAAATTCATCTTGGGCAGTGACGCAAAATGGGCGATCGGATCTGCCACCCATTATATGCAGCCTTTGGTATTCAGTCCATTGCAATTAATGGAATATCAGGCGAGGTGAGAGTGAATGCCTTTGATATCAAGGCAGAATTTGACCAAGTATGGCATCAAGGAGCCCTAGCAAAACGAGTCAATGGGAATCAGGAGGAATATTCTCCACTGTTTGGAGTTATATCTAGCACAAAGGAAGATGGTTGTGGTTGTTGGAGGTCAATCATCTTAGTCCCAGGGCATAACTGCAGGAGTTCCTAAGGGTTGTGCCTTAGTCCCAACCATCTTCAGCTGCTTCATTAATGACCTTCTCTCCATCATGAGGTCAGAAATGGGGATGTTCGCTGATGATTGCACAATGTTCAGCACCATTCGCGACTCCTCTATACTGAAGCAGCATATGCAGCAAGACCTGGACAACATCCAGGCTTGGCTGATAAGTGGCAAGTAACATTCACACCACACAAGTGTCAGGCAATGACCATCTCAAACAGGAGAGAATCTAACCATCTTGCCTTGATGTTAAATGGTATTACCATCGTTGAATCCCCCACTTTCAACATCCTGGAGGCTACCATTGACCAGAAACTGAACTGGACCAGCCACATAAAGGCTACAAGAGCAGATCAGAGGCTGGGAATTCTGCGGTGAGTAACTCGCTTCCTGTCTCCCAATGTCTGTCCACCATCTACAAGGCACAAGTCAGGAGTGTGATGGAATACTCTCCACTTGCCTGGATGGGTGCAGTTCCAACAACACTCAAGAAGTTTGGCACCATCCAGGACAAAGCAGCCCGCTTGATTGGCACCCCATCCACCACCTTCAAGATTTGTTCCCTCCACCACCGACGCACGGTGGCAGCAGTGTGCACCATATACAAGGTGCACTGCAGCAACTCACTAAGGCTCCTTTGACAGCATCTTCCAATCCCATGACCTCTACCATCTAGAAGGACAAGGGCAGCAGATGCATGAGACCACCACCACCTGCAAGTTCCCCTCCAAGCCACACACCATCCTGACTTGGAACTATTTTGCCATTCCTTCACTGCCACTGGGTCAAAATCCTGGAACTCCCTTCCTAACAGCACTGTGGGTGTACCTACACCCCAAGGACTACAGCAGTACTAGAAGGCAGCTCACCACCACCTTCTCAGGGGCAATTAGGGATGGGCAATAAATGCTAGCCTAGCCAGCGATGCCCACATCCCACAAATGAATAAAAAAAGGTGCCACGTACAACAGGCAGGCTATCAGATATCGCCTGTTTTGAGCCACTGCCCAAAATGAATTTCTACCCCTTCATCTTTGGTCCCTGCCACAAATTGTTTTCTGACCACCATTTCCAACCTTGGCAACTGTCTTAAGCTGAGTAAGACTGCTCACCACCTTGGTGTCGTGTTTGACCTTGAGGTGAATTTTGCTACCACGTATTCACACCATCACCAAGACTACCTACTTCTACTTCGATAACATTGTTCAACTCTGACAGAAATCTTTGTATTCTCATTGGCTACAGGTGAGGTCCCAGAGGACTGGAGAATAGCCAATGTTGTTCCTTTGTTTAAGAAGGGTAGCAAGGATAATCCAGGAAATTACAGGCAGGTGAGCCTTACGTCAGTGGTAGGGAAATTATTGGAGAGGATTCTTCGGGACAGGATTTACTCCCATTTGGAAACAAATGGACTTAATGCAGCATGGTTTTGTGAAGGGGAGGTCATGTCTCACGAACGTGATTGAGTTTTTTGAGGAAGTGACGAAGATGATTGATGAAGGAAGGGCAGTGGATGTTGTCTACATGGACTTCAGTAAAGCCTTTGACAAGGTCCCTCATGGCAGACTGGTACAAAAGGTGAAGTCACATGGGATCAGAGGTGAGCTGGCAAGATGGATACAGAATTGGCTTGGTCTGAGAAGACAGGGTAGCAGTGGAAGGGTGCTTTTCTGAATGGAGGGCTGTGACTAGTGGTGTTCTGCAGGGATCAGTGCTGGGACCTTTGCTGTTTGTAGTATAGATAAATGATTTGGAGGAAAATGTAGCTGGTCTGATTAGTAAGTTTGCGGACGACACAAAGGTTGGTGAAGTTGCGGATAGTGATGAGGATTGTCAGAGGATACAGCAGGATATAGATCGTTTGGAGACTTGGGCAGAGAAATGTCAGATGGATTTTAATCCAGACAAATATGAGGTAATGCATTTTGGAAGGCCTAATACAGGTGGGAAGTACACAGTAAATGGCAGAACCCTTAGGAGTATTGACAGGCAGAGAGATCTGGGCGTACAGGTCCACAGATCACTGGCAATGCAGGTGGATAAGGTAGTCAAGAAGGTATATGGCATGCTTGCCTTCATTGGTTGGGGCATTGAGTATAAAAATTGGCAAGTCATGCTGCAGCTGTACAGAACCTTAGTTAGGCCACACTTGGAATATTGCGTACAATTCTGGTCGTCACACTACCAGGAGGATGTGGAGGCTTTGGAGAGGGTACAGAGGAGGTTTACCAGGATGTTGCCTGGTCTGGAGGGTATTAGCTATGAGGAGAGGTTGGATAAACTCGGATTGTTTTCACTGGAACGACGGAGGTGGAGGGGCGACATGATAGAGGTTTACAAAGTTATGAGTGGCATGGACAGAGTGGATAGTCAGAAGCTTTTTCCCAGGGTGGAAGAGTCAGTTACTAGGGGACATAGGTTTAAGGTGCGAGGGGCATAGTTTAGAGGGGATGTGTGAGGCAAGTTTTTTACACAGAGGGTGGTGAGTGCCTGGAACTTGCTGCCGGGGGAGGTGGTGGAAGCAGGTACGATAGCGACATTTAAGAGGCATCTTGACAAATACATGAATAGGATGGAAATAGAGGGATACGGACCCCGGAAGTGCAGAAGGTGTTAGTTTAGGCAGGCATCAAGATCGGCGCAGGCTTGGAGGGCCGAATGGCCTGTTCCTGTGCTGTACTGTTCTTTGTTCTTTTTTCTGACCATGCCTTGGCTTATTTGCTGTTGAAACCCTCTGCCATGCATTTGTTATCCCTAGATATGATTATTCCAATGATTTCCTAGCCGGACACCCATCTTCCACCCTACATGAATGTGAGGATCCAAAACTATGCTGCCCATATCTTAACTCGCTCAAGATCATGTTCACTCGCTCCCAGACCAGCAGTGCCTCTATTTTAACCCCCCCATCCTTGTTTTCATGGATTGCCCATCTCATCCTCCATCCATGGAAGTCATCCAGATCTTTCTGCTCTTCCATTTTTGGCCTCTTGCGCTTCTCCAATTTTAATCTCTCCATTGGCAGCTATGCTTTCAGCTGACTTGGCCCTGAGCTCTGGAATTTTATCCTTAAATCTCTCTGCCTCTCTATCTCTCTCTCGTCTTTTAAGCTTCTCCTTAAAATCTACCTCTTTGAATAAATCTATGGTCATCTATCCTGATATCTCCTTCTGAAGCTTGGGGTTTTTATTGATATCGCTCTCGTTAAGTGCCTTTGGAAGCATTGCTACATTAAATGTGCTTTGTAAATGTAAGTTGTTATTAGATCTGGCGAAGCATGGCGGTAGTACCATATAACACCGTGGAGTGTATCCTTAGTGTGACAGTGGGACTTGGTCCACTTGACCAATGCTGTCATGGACAAATGTATCTGGAACAAGTAGCTTGGTGAGAACAAAAGTCAAAAAGTACTTTCAAAGTCCTAAAACCTCAATCAAATCACCCCTTAACCATCTATATTTCAGGGAATATAAGCATAGTTTATGTAATCTCACCTCATTGCTGGGCTTTGGAGCCCTGGTAACATTCTGGTGAATCCTTCCAATGCCAATAGATTGTCAGGAAAACTCCATATGCCAAATGGGACAGATTAATTTCATTAGTTGGAAACTTATCTTAGACCTTTAATGGAAAAAAGTCCTATAAGTTAACTTTAAAAAAAACTAGCAGCCAAGATGGCAACTGCAATTTACATTTGAAACACCAAGAGTCTAACAAAAGCTCAGCCAGGACAATGGCTTGACTTAAGTGAGTGAATTACCTAGAATGGCTTTATCAGTACGACCATCAGGGTCATTCCCACTCATTGCCTTTGAAAGAGCTAACCCCCATCCAAGTGTGGACGGACACCCTGAGACAGGTAGTACCTTGAATTTCATTAGAAGAGTCCAGAAAAAAACTCGGAAACAAAGGGGATTGATAGAACCATGTAAGTGCTGGCTTATCTCTGAGGAAACTTAATGTTTTGAGACACAGACAGCAGACAGGCAGTAACTGAGGGTACAGCAGTGAAGATGGCGGCTGCTCCCCCATGTGTTTCTCTCTCCCCGCAGAAATTATCAAGAAAACAACCGACTGCGACTGTGGGTCCTCATCCAAGCCTACAGACCGCTATAGCCAGCAAACAGGGAAAGAGAATCAACAACCAATTCTGCCTTCAGGAAGACTCTGAGCAAAGCAAGCCAACCACAGAACAGGTTGACAAGCGAGGACTTCAAGACTACGGCTTCAGCCGAGGACGACTGGACTTACAGACTGTATTTAAATTCCATTTATTCTGGACTTTAATCCAACCACCAAACCTGCTTCCCTCTGTTTGTGTGTGACTCTCGTGTGAATGTGTGCATGAATGTGTAGTGTATTTTTAATAGTTTAAATTGGGTTAGAACATTAAGTGTAATAAACTTACCTCTTGTTTAGACTCAAGAAAATGGGTCTGATTGGTTCTTTTGCAATCATGTCAGAGGAACAAGGTCACTCATGGAGTTGGTAAGCACAACCACTGTTTTTAAAAAGGCATAAACCCTGTTGTGGTCAAACGAGAGGAAGGGCGAAAGGGGAGCCTGAGACCCCCTCCTCACCTGGCCGTAACAAAAACCTTTCTAAGGTGTAGTATCCAGAATTGCACACAGTACTCCAGAAGTGGTCTCACCAGGCAGGGCTCTGTATAGCTGTACCAAAACTTTATCTTTTAGGGGCTGTGTCTCCACCCGCCCCCACAGCCATGTTTTTCAGTTGTATCGGCAGGACTCTACAAAAGGGGTGGGTGAGAAATAATTATTTTCCACTCTCCCCAGATATTTGGCGTATGGGGACCTTTGGCCTTAGCAGCAGTATCAAGTTGAGTGACAAGGAGACCAGAGACAGAGAGAGAGGAGCACGGCGGGAGCGGAGGTTTAAAATGCGGGCCAAAAGCCCAGAGTTGGAGACCGGAGACAGAGCGAGAGAGAGGAGCACGGCGGGAGTGGAGGTTTAAAAAGGGTGCTGTCATGCTAGGCCCCCACCTGCCAAGAATGAGGCACATGAATTTTGTCATGAAAATTGATTTTAAACTGTTACTGGAGTGAAGAAAGGACTTGCTAAACAGATAAGCTGTGGCTGGAAAAGACATTTGCATATTAACAGACAGTGATTGGAAGGACAAAGTAGCCATTCCCTGACACATTCAACCCACAATGGAATTTTGAACACCAGATGTTGAAGGTGGGGAAGCTCGCATTCCAGGTTGACTGCTAAGATGGTCTACACAAACGGATTTGGTCAAACCAGCTAGTTGCATGAATAACCTGCTGGGCAACCTGAGTTTTTTGATTTTGTACAAACAGTTTGGGCAGAAAGCAGAATGCTCCTGTACTGAGAAGATCTCTCCTGGCTAGCTCGCCGCAGCCTTTCCTGTCTGCTTGCTCCCATCTCTTTCTCTCAAGCCTCTGAATCCACAGAAGACACATGAACCCCACGAGGGAAAAGTCTCCTACAGCGAACAAGGTTTAAGAAGAATACTGGGCCCCAACAAAAAGCCAGATCTACCTACAATCAAGGACTCGACAGTGAGCTCAAAGAACCGAAACAAAAACTCTTCAGATATTGCCTCAAACTTTTCCACTTTATTTTTCTTCTGCTCTTTTCTGTCTCTATTTGCATGTGTGTATCGCGTATACATGCTAGTGTGGGTGTATTCGTGGGAGTTAACCGAATTAGAGTTTAAGTTTAATAAATTTCAACTTTTCTTTAAACCTAAGAAAGCCTGTTTGTGCTGGTTTCTTTGCCTTATAATTGGAAAGCAGTGAACAAGGATTCACTAAGGGGGAGCTAAAAACAAAGTGTGTTTAAAATTAAACCCTGTTACAGTAAGACCAGGTGAGGGCTGAAAGGGACCCTAGACCTCTTTCTCACCTGGTCGTAACAGAAATGTGGGTGCTAGCATCTGGAATTTTACCCACAGACAAATGAGGGAAATTGGAAGTGGGAAGCCAAATTGTTCCCAATCAAAAAAGAGCAAGATTTCAATACAGGTTTTCTTGTGGTTGTGTGTAATTGAAAATTAACATGTCTGTAACTGAAGCTAGTAGCTCTCCAAGCCAGGGTGAAGTAACTTGGGATAAGTTAAAAGCACTGTCAATGGAGGAGTTGAGAAAAATGGCTGAGCAGTGTGGGATCACTGTATATGACAAGGCTAGGAAGTCTGAACTCCTAAGACTAGTGGCCAACCATTTTTCCCTTGAATATGAAGAAACAGAAACAGGGTTAGAAGCAGACCCAGACAGGCTACTGCTCGCAAAGATACAGATGGAACAAAGGAAACTTGAATTAGAAGACGGGAAAGAGAAAGAGAGAGACAGGAGAGGGAGAAAGAGACAGCCTTCTAGAAGGAACATTAATAAAATGAAAGACAGGAATGAGAGAGAGAAAGGAAGAATATTCCTGAAAGAATGCGAAGAAAGAAAGCTAAAGTGGCTTGAGTTAACTAGGGGGCGACAGAGTAACCCCAGTGGAAGCATGGCCAATATGGAGGAGCATAATTCAGGGCTGGGTACAAAATTGTTAAACCTAGCTCAACTAATTCCAAAATTCAATGAGGAGTATGTAGAAGAATTTTTTGTGTCCTTTGAGAAACTGGCAAGGCAGCTAAAATGGCCTGCTGAAACCTGGCCTCTTTTACTACAAAGCAAGTTAACTGGAAATGCCCATGAGGTTTATTCTCTGTCGCCAGATGAGAGTTCATCAAATTTTGAACTGACCAAAAATGCTACCCTCGGGGCATATGAATGAGTACCCGACGCCTATTGCCAAAAGTTTAGAACCCTCAAGAAGCAAGCTAATCGAACTTATCTGGAGTTTGAAAGAAGTAAGCAGCTGGCTTTTGACCAGTGGCTGAGGGCTCTTAAAGTACAGCTCAGCTATGAGAATCTCAGAGAAGTAATTCTGTGAGAGGAATTTAAAAACTCTCTCCCACTCGCCATGAAGCCCCATGTAGACGAGCAGCAGGTTCAGAGAGCCCGGCAAGCGGCTGTCTGGCTGCAGAGTTTGCTTTAATTTATAGGTCAGTTTCCCGGGAAGAACCTTTCCTAGTCACCCCCACAAATCCGAAAAGGAGAAAAGGTGGGAAGGTGATAGGTGCCCAAGCAGGCCTGGGAGAGAAAGGAAAGCAGGAAACACAGGGGGTCCTTTTCTAGCCAAAAAGGAAGGTGTTGTGAGCAAGAGTGAGACCCAGACACCTGTGTGCTTCCATTGTAATAAAGCAGGGCATTTAAAAGCTGACTACTGGAAACTAAAGGGAAAACCTGTAGGGTTAATCAGGGCACACTCGCTCAGTGAAGAAGTGAACCTGATGGAAAGCACAGAAGAGCAAGCTGTGGCTTTAACTGCAGTAAGAGTGCAACCTAGAAAGCTTACTACTGCAAGTGCAGGAAAATTTAATTGGATTCCTGAGTCTGAAGGGAAAGTAGCCCCATACCCATCGAGTGGGGCAAGCAAGCCCATAGTAATTCTCAGGGACACAGGGATCACTAGATGCCTTTTACTGGGAAAAGGCCTGACCTTTCTCCCAGAGAGTGCAATGAACACCAGAATGGTGATGAATGGTATTGGAGGGCAGTGTATGCCTGTACCTGTACACCAGATGCACCTGGAGTGCGACCTAGTTTCGGGACCGTAACATAGGGATTGTCCCTAATTTGCCTGTGGACGGGGTTGACCTGCTCCTAGGTAATGATCTGACAGGGGTGAAGGTGGTAGCTCCCCCAGTAGCGAAAGAAAGACCGCAGGAGGTCAGAGAGACAAGGCAGTGGCAGGAGATGGTTGACTACAGTTTCCCTGAATATGTAGTGGATCAGGCCATGATCAAACCAGCTCCCTGAGAGGAGACTGAATTAGCACTGCAGGCAGATAACCAGGTCTGTCTGTCCGAGACTTTCTTTGGAAAGTTAGAAGACCAAGGGAATTAATTAAATGGTTTTTCCCTTGCTGAGGCTCAGTGAGCCAACCCAGTATTGTGAGAGTTAGCACAGGCTGCCTAGTCTGAAAGTGAAGCAGAGGAAGTCCCTGATAACTACTATTTAAAGAATGAGGTACTGATGAGGAAATGGAGTTCTCACAGAACTGAGAGCAAGGAGTGGACAGTAGTTCACCAGTTAGTGGTGCCACAGAGGTACTGAGGAGAAATATTAAGAAGGGCCCACGACACTGCAGTGGCTGTACATGCCAGTATACGAAAGAACAAAGCCCGCATAAGCTAGCAGTTTGACTGGCTAAAGCTCTACAAAGATGTGTTGGAGTACTGCAAGAGTTGCCACATGTGCCAGGTTGAGGGGAAACCCCCAACCTACAGTGAAACCTGCACCCCTAAGTCCTGTACTGGTGTTAGGAGGACCCTCCAGCAGTGGGCAGATGAACTGTAAGGGACCCCCGCCGAGAACAAAAGGGGATAGGCAGGCACAAGGCTGGCAAAAGTTTAGAAAGAGAAGGGGAAAAAGTGACCAAGAGGGCAGGTTAAAGGAAGTCCGGGAGGAATCCTGGATGAAAACCCCTATTGTCTGGTCAGCCAACCCCGGAAAATGTGAAAGGTTAGACCCCACATCCTCGTACGTAAATGCAGACACTAGAAGCACCCCACCAGAATTGCAAACAGCATTTACAGGAACCTGCAGAGACAATGAAAGACCTCTAGTGGGCACAGAAACCATGAGGGTGATGACTCACCTAGTCGAAGTGTCACAGGGGAATGCAGTAGAGTCTGCACAAATACCTGCAGGCAGGAGTGTCCTCTGGGACAAAGGGGAGATTAGCAAAGATTCCTCCCCGACAGTCAGAAAATAGAAAACTACCCATCCCCCTAAAGTCAAAAGCCTTTGAATGACTCAGCAAAGCACTGAAGGAGAGTTCAGGATAGCCCCACCCACTACTGACTCTCCTGAAAAAAATAAATTACCTCAGCAGGAACAAAGACCCCAGGCAGCCATGGAAATGGGCAAACAGAAGAGAAACTTCCCCAAAAAGGAACTACATGTTTGTTGGGATGCCAAAAAAAGGGGCGATTTTAATAAGTTTTAGGATTTGTGAATGAATGAAAGAAATGCTTGTTTTTTTTTGTAGCTTATATTTTCTCTCGACCCTTTTAATGAAATGTGCTTTTCTCAAATCACATTTCATTCCGCCGGGTGTGGAGGTGTTATGCCAGGCCCCCACCTGCCAAGAATGAGGCACATAAATTTTGTCATGAACATTGATTTTAAACTGTTACTGGAGTGAAGAAAGGACTTGTTAAACAGATCAGCCGTGGCTGGAAAGACTTTTGCATACAAACAGTCAGTGTTTGGAATGACAAAGCCGCCATTCCCTGACACATTCAACCCACAATGGACTTTTGATCACCAGACATTGAAGGTGGGGGAGCTCGCATTCCAGGGTTTCTGCTAAGATGGCCGAATACACAAATGGACATGGTCAAGCCAACTATTTGCATGACTAACCTGCTGGGCAACCTGAGTTTTTTTGATTTTATACAAACAGTTTGAGCAGAAAGCAGAATGCTTCTGGACTGAGAAGATCTCTCCTGGCTGGCTCGCCATAGCCTCTCCTGTCCACCTGCTCCCATCTCTTTCTCTCAAGCCTCTGAAACCATGGAAGATAAAGGCCTGCTACCCGATCTGAACCCGACGACGTGTCAGGCTCAGGTCGGGTCATGTTGCACCTCCGGGTCCAGCATTTGGGCTCGGGTTGGACCGAGTCGGACACGCTCTATCACAGGTAAATGGCTCCAATGTTAATTTAATTTTTGGACTATAAAGGTGGTTTTGTTACAGTTATTTTCAGCTTGTGCAGATCAGCAACAAAGTGAAAAACAGAAGGCAAGTTAACTGATATTCGGGTCGGGCGCGGGAAAAAATGGAAGGACTCGGGCCGGGTCGGGCTCAGGTCGGATGTGGTTCTGTTGGGCTCAGGTCAGGGTTTTTTTTGCAGACACAATCAGGCCTTTAACGGAAGACACATGAACCCCAAGAGAGAACAACCTCCTACAGCGAACAAGGTTTAAGAGGAATACTGGGCGTCAACAAAAAGCAGTATCTACTTACAATCAAGGACTCTACAGTGATCTCGAAGAACCGTAACAACAATTCTTCAGATATTGCCTCAAACTTTTCCACTTTATTTTTCTTCTGCTCTTTTCTGTCTCTATTTGCATGGGTGTATTGCGTATGCATGCTAGCGTGGGCGCATTGTGTATCTGTAGGCGTTAACCAAATTAGAGTTTAAGTTTAATGAATTTCAACTTTTCTTCTTTAAACCTAAGAAAGCCTGTCTGTGCTGGTTTCTTTGCCTTATAATTAGAAAGCGGTGAACAAGGATTCACCAAGGGGGTCCTAAAAACAAAGTGTGTTTAAAATTAAACCCTGTTATGGTAAGACCAGGTGAAGGCTGAGAGGGATCCCTAGACACCTTTCTCACCTGGTCGTAACACGGCAAAAGCCCAGAGTCGGAGACCGGAGACAGATCAAGAGAGAGAGAGGAGCACAGCAGGAGCGGAGCAGAGAAAAATCGAAAAGTGACATCACAATCAACAGTGACAGCAGGGAAACAGCAAGCTGCTGGGGTGAGTATACAGGTAAGCATTTAATTTAATTTAAATCAAACATAGCATCAAATATCACAGGCAAACAGGTAGGTGATTGATTTGGGAAGAAGCTACCTGTTTGGTGAATGTCTTGTAAGTGATTAAGGTCCATTCTAATCCTAACATTTAAAATAGTAAAGGAACTAATGGTAAGCTTAATAAAATATATTAAAAAAGGGAAAATAAAATAAATAATTGAATAAAATAATTAAGTAGTTAATTAAAACACATTAAGGATAGCAGGACAGGTGATGTATCACGGCTACAGCATGTGGGAACTCCTGGAAGCCAGTGCGATCCAGGGCAAACACATCTGCAGTAAGTGTTTGTGGGGGCTCGAAGAGCTTCGGCTCAGAGTCGTTGAACTGGAGTCCGAGCTGCAGAACCTGCGACACATCAGGGAGGGGGAAAGTTACTTGGACATTTTGTACTAGGAGGTGGTCACATCCCTTAGGATAGGGTCTTCTGATTTGGTCAGTGGTCAAGGACAGGAGAGTGTGGCTGCAGCTGAGGTGGGTAAGGGGACCCAGAGGGCAGGAGTGCAGGAGCCTCAGCCTTTGTGATTGTCCAACAGGTTTGAGGTTCTTTCAGCTTGTTTGGATGAGAGTGGGGGCTGCAGGGTGGATGAGCAACCTGACCATAGCACCATGGTACAGGAAGCCATTTAAGTGGAGGGAGAATAAAGGAATGTAGTGGTAGTAGGGGACAGTATAGTTAGGGGGATTGATACTGTTCTCTGCAGTAAAGAGCGAGAGTCCAGACGTCTGTGTTGCCTGCCTGGTGCCAGGGTTCGGGACATCTGCTCAAGGCTGGAGAGGAACTTAAAGTGGGAGGGGGAGGATCCAGTTGTCATGTTCCATGTAGGTACCAATGACATGGGCAGGACAAGGAAAGAGGTTCTACATAGTCAGTAAGAGGAACTAGGTGCCAAATTAAGAAGCAGAACCTCAAAGGTAATAATCTCTGGATTATTACCTGAGCCACATGCAAATTGGCATAGGGAAAATAAGATTAGAGAAATTAATGCGTGGCTCAAAGACTGGTGTGGTAGAAGTGGGTTCTGGTTTGTGGGGCACTGGCAGCAGTACTGGGGAAAGTGGTGGCTGTACCGTTGGGACGGTCAACACCTGGACTGTGCTGGGGCCGGTGTTCTAGCGAGCCGCATAATTAGGAAAGGGCGACACAGTGGCGCAGTGGTTAGCACCGCAGCCTCACAGCTCCAGGGACCCGGGTTCAATTCTGGGTACTGCCTGTGTGGAGTTTGCAAGTTCTCCCTGTGACCGCGTGGGTTTTCACCGGGTGCTCCGGTTTCCTCTCACAGCCAAAGACTTGCAGGTGATAGGTAAATTGGCCATTGTAAATTGCCCCTAGTATAGGTAGGTAGGTGGTAGGGAATATGGGATAACTGTAGGGTTAGTATAAATGGGTGGTTGTTGGTCGGCACAGACTCGGTGGGCCGAAAGGGCCTGTTTCAGTGCTGTATCTCTAAATAAAAATAAAATAAAAATAGAGAGTGTTTTAAACTGAATAGTGGGGACAAATGATCAAAGTTGGGAAGTTATGGTAAAATCAAGGAGCAGAGACAAGGCAAGAGAGAACGATATTAATATAGGAATTGATAAACAGACCGTGACAGGAAGGGACAGAGCGTACAAATCTAAGAGGAAATCAACAGATAAGGCTAGAAGTTACAAAAATAATAAAAGGACAAAACTAAAGGCTCTGTATCTGAATGCACGGCACATTCAAAACAAAATAGATGAGCTGCGAGCGCAAATAGAAATAAATAAGTACGATCTGATAGCCATTACAGAGACATGGCTGCAGGATGACATAGATTGTGACCTGAATATTGAAGGTACATGGCATTTAGGAAGGACAGGAAGCTAGGAAAAGATGGAGGGGTAGCTTTGTTAATTAATGATGGTATTAGCGCAATCGAGAGGGATGACCTAACTTCAGGAGACCAGGCAGTTTGGGTAGAGATGAGGAATCATAAAGGCAAGAAGTCACTTGTGGGAGTGGTGTACAGGCCACCTAACATTAACCACACTGTAGGACTGGGTATAAAGGAAGAAATAATGGCAGCTTGCCAGAAAGGTACAGCGATAATTATGGGGTTTTTAACCTATATATAGACTGGAAAAATCAGATGGGCAGAGGTAGCCTCGATGAGGCGTACATAGAATGTTTTTGGAATATTTCTTGGAACAATATGTTCTGGAACCAACCAGAGAGCAGGCTATACTAGACCTGGTATTGTGCAATGAGATAGGATTAATTAATGACCTCATAGTTCAAGCTCCCCTGGGTAGCAGCGATCATAATATGATGGAATTTTACATTACGTTTGAGGGAGAGAAGAGTGGGTCCAAGACTAGTATTTTAAACTTAAATTAGGGCAATTATAGGGGCATGAAAGCAGAGCTAGCTAAATTGAACTGGCAAATTAGATTAAGGGATAGGTCAATAGAGATGCAGTGGCAGACATTTATGGAGATATTTCAGAATACGCAGCATAGATACATTTCAACAAGAAAAAAAATTCCAAGGGTGGTACCCGCCATCCGTGGTTAAATAAAACAGTTAAGGATCGTATAAAACTTAAAGAAAAAGCATATAATTACGCAAAACTGGGAGGCAGGTCAGAAGATTGGACAGAATATAAAAAACAGCAAAGAATGACTAAAAGATTGATAAGGAAGGTAAAATTAGAGTACGAGAGAAAGCTAGCTAGAAGTATAAAGACAGATAGTAAGAGTTTCTATTGATATTAAAAACAGAAGCGTGAACAAAGTGAACGTTAGTTCTATAGAAAGTGAGTCTGGGGAATTAATAATGGATAATAAGGAGATGGCAGATGAATTGAACAGATATTTTGCATCGGTCTTCACTATTGAGGATACAAGTAACATCCCAGTATTAGCTGTAAGTCAGGAAATGGAAGAGAGAGAGGAACTCAGGAAAATTACAATCACCAAAGAAGTGGTACTGAACCAACTGTTGGAGCTGCGGGCTGACAAGTCCACGGGTCCTGATGGACTTCCTCCTAGGGTGTTAAAAGAACTGGCTAGTGAGATAGTTGATGGGTTAGTTTTAATTTTCCAAAATTCCCTAGATTCAGGGAAGGTTCCGTTAGATTGGAAAATAACGAATGTAACTCCTTTATTCAAAAAGTGGTGGGGGGGGGGGGGGGGTGGGAGCGGGGGGAGACAGAAAGCAGGAAACTACAGGCCAGTTAGCTTAACATCTGTCTTAGGGAAAATGTTAGAAGCTATTATTAAAAATGTTATAGCAGGGAATTTAGAAAATTTCAAGGTAATCAGGCAGAGTCTATGTGGTTTTGTGAAAGGGAAATCATGTTTAACCAATATATTGGAGTTCTTTGAGGGAGTTACATGTGCTGTGGATGAAGGGGAACCGGTGGGTGTATTGTACTTAGATTTCCAGAAGGCATTTGATAAGGTGCCGCATCAAAGATTATTGCAGAAAATAAAAGTTCATGGTGTAGGGGTAACATATTGGCATGGATAGAAGATTGGCTAGCTAACAGAAACGAGGAAGTAGGCATAAATGGGTCATTTACTGGTTGTCAAGATGTAACGAGTGGTCTGCCACAGGGATCTGTGCTGGGGCCTCAACTTTTTACAATTTATATAATAGACTTAGATGAAGGGACCAAAGGTATGGTTGCTAAATTTGCTGATGACACCAAGATAGGTAGGAAAGTAACTTGTGAAGAGGACACAAAGGGGCTACAAATGGATCTAGATAGGTTATGTGAGTGAAAAATATCTGGCAAATGGAGAATAATGTGGGAAAGTGGGAAATTGTCCATTTTGGCAGAGAGAATAAAAAAGAAGCATATTATCTAAATGGTGAGAGATTGCTGAGCTCTGAGATGCAGAAGGATCTGGGTGCCCTAGTGCATGAATAACAATAGGTTAGTACGCAGGTACAGCACATAATTAGGAAAGCTAATAGAATTTTATTGTTTATTGGGAGGGAAATTGAATACAAAAGTAGGGAGGTTATTCTTCAGCTGTACAGGGCATTGGTGAGACCACATCTGGAGTACTGTGTATAGTACAGGTCTCCTTATTTAAGGAAGGATATAAATGCATTGGAGGCAGTACAGAGAAGGTTTACTAGAGTAATACCTGGAATGGGTTGTCTTACGAGGAAAGATTGGACAGGCTAGGCTTGTATCCGCTGGAATTTAGAAGAGTAAGAGGTGACTTGATTGAAACATATAAGATCCTGAGGGGTCTTGACTGGCTGGATGTGGAAAGGATGTTTCCCCTTATGGGAGAATCTAGATCTAGGGGTCACTGTTTAAAAATAAAGGGTCACCCATTTAAGACAGCGATGAGGGGAAATTTGTTCTCTCAGAGGATCGTGAGACTTTGGAATTCTCTTCCTCAAAAAGCGAAAGGAAGCAGAGTCTTTGAATATTTTTAAGGCAGAGGTAGATAGATTCTTGATAAGCAAGGGAGTGGAAGGCTATTGGGGGTAGGTGGGAATGTGAGTAATCAGTTCAGCCATGAACCTATCGAGCAGCTCGAATGGCCGAGTGGCCTACTCCTGCTCCTAATTTGTATGTTCGTATGATTGAAGCTATTGGCCTCCCCTGTTAGCTGGAACAAGGCCCAGCCAGGCATTTTACCTGCTCTGTAGGTTGGTAATTAGGCCATGTTAATGTCCCAATACACCATATAGTACCACAGCTCAGTGTGAACAAGTGAAGCATCTGTCCACTACCGCAATAGAGGGCAGCCAGAAAAATAAATCCGTGCAATATCAGTACAGAAAGTATGCTGTTGTTTAAGTCACCAGAACAGGCTCAGGTTCTGCCCAGTCAGTAGGGCATGCAGTAAATTTTTTCCAAGGTACTCAGCGTTAGAGAGTGGGAAATGTTCTGAAAAATAACATAGCAACCTGATCCAGTGAGGAATTTCTCGATTGAGGGGTAGGGCTCATCTCTAAATCAGAACTGGCACTGCACTGTTTAAAGATCAACCAACAATTATAACTGCACAACAGGATTTCAGTTTATTTATAAGAAAGAAAATTACAAAACATCTTTCACAAATGATCAATAATTTGTTGCTAAGTAGAGGAAGAGGTGGATGAACATCTGGGTCTGTGTTGAAGAGAAGGTTGAGGAGGATCAGGGCCTGTGTTGACGAGGAGCTGGAGGAGGATCAGGGCCTGTGTTGAAGAAGAGCTGGAGGAGGATCAGGGCCTGTCTTGAAGAGGAGGTGGAGAGGTATCAGGGCCTGTGAAAGAGGAGGTGGAGAAGTATCAGGGCCTGTGTTGAAGAGGAGGTGGAGAAGTATCAGGGCCTGTGTTGAAGAGGAGGTGGAGAAGTGTCAGGGCCTGTGTTGAAGAGGAGGTGGAGAGGTATCAGGGCCTGTGTTGAAGAGGAGGTGGAGAAGTATCAGGGCCTGTGTTGAAGAGGAGGTGGAGAAGTATCGGGGCCTGTGTTGAAGAGGAGCAGGTGGAGGAGGATCAGGGCCTGTGTTGAAGAGGAGGTGGAGGAGGATCAGGGCCTGTGTTAAAGAGGAGGTGGAGAAGTATCAGGGCCTGTCTTGAAGAGGAGGTGGAGAGGTATCAGGGCCTGTGTTGAAGAGGAGGTGGAGAAGTATCAGGGCCTGTGTTGAAGAGGAGGTGGAGAAGTATCGGGGCCTGTGTTGAAGAGGAGCAGGTGGAGGAGGATCAGGGCCTGCGATGAAGAGGAGGTAGAGGAGGAGCATGGCCTGCGATGAAGAAGAGCAGGTGGAGGAGGGTCAGGGCCTGTGTTGAAGAAGAGCAGGTGGAGGAGGATCAGGGCCTGCGTTGAAGAGGAGGTGGAGGAGGATCAGGGACTGTGCTGAGGTGGAGGAGGATCAAGGACTGTGTTGAAGAGGAGCAGATGGAGGAGGATCAGGGCCTGTGTTGAAGAGGAGGTGGAGGAGGATCAGAGCCTGCGATGAAGAGGATGTAGAGGAGGATCATGGCCTGCGTTGAAGAAGAGCAGGTGGAGGAGGATCAGGGCCTGTGTTGAAGAGGAGCTGGAGGAGGATCAGGGCCTGTGTTGAAGAGGAGGTGGAGGAGGATCAGGGACTGTGTTGAGGTGGAGGAGGATCAGGGACTGTGTTGAAGAGGAGCTGGAGGAAGATCAGGGCCTGCGTTGAAGAGGAGGTGGAGGAGGATCAGGGACTGTGTTGAGGTGGAGGAGGATCAGGGACTGTGTTGAAGAGGAGCTGGAGGAAGATCAGGGCCTGTGTTGATGAGGAGGTGGAGAAGTATCAGGGCCTGTGTTGAGGTGGAGGAGGATCCGGGACTGTGTTGAAGAGGAGGTGGAGGAGGATCAGGGCCTGTGTAGAAGAGGAGGTGGAGAAGTATCAGGGCCTGTGTTGAGGTGGAGGAGGATCAGGGACTGTGTTGAAGAGGAGCTGGAGGAAGATCAGGGACTGTGTTGAAGAGGAGTTGGAGGAGGATCTGGGACTGTGTTGAAGAGGAGCTGGAGGAAGATCAGGGCCTGTGTTGAAGAGGAGCTGGAGGAAGATCAGGGCCTGTGTTGAAGAGGAGCTGGAGGAGGATCAGGGCCTGTGTTGAAGAGGAGGTGGAGGAGGATCAGGGCCTGTGTTGAAGTGGAGCTGGAGGACGATCAGGGCCTGTGTTGAAGAGGAGGTGGAGGAGGATCAGGGCCTATGTCGAAGAGGAGCTGGAGGAGGATCAGGGCCTGTGTTGAAGAGGAGGTGGAGGAGGATCAGGGCCTATGTCGAAGAGGAGCTGGAGGAGGATCAGGGCCTGTGTTGAAGAGGAGCTGGAGGAGGATCAGGGCCTGTGTTGAAGAGGAGGTGGAGGAGGATCAGGGCCTGTGTTGAAGAGGAGTGAAGGAGGATAAGGGCCTGTGTTGAAGAGGAGCTGGAGGAGGATCAGGGCCTGTGTTGAAGAGGAGTGAAGGAGGATCAGGGCCTGTCTTGAAGAGGAACTGGAGGAGGATCAGGGCCTGTGTTGAAGAGGAGGTGGAGGAGGATCTGGGCCTGTGTTGAAGAGGAGCTGGAGGAGGATCAGGGCCTGTGTTGAAGAGGAGTGGAGGAGGATCAGGGCCAGTGTTGAAGAGGAGCTGGAGGAGCATCAGGGCCTGTGTTGAAGAGGAGGTGGAGTTGGATCAGGGACTGTGTTGAAGATGAGCTGGAGGAGGATCAGGGCCTGTGTTGAAGAGGAGCTGGAGGCCGATCAGGGACTGTGTTGAAGAGGAGCTGGAGGAAGATCAGGGCCTGTGTTGAAGAGGAGCTGGAGGAGGATCAGGGCCAGTGTTGAAGAGGAGCTGGAGGAGCATCAGGGCCTGTGTTGAGGTGGAGGAGGATCCGGGACTGTGTTGAAGAGGAGGTGGAGGAGGATCAGGGCCTGTGTAGAAGAGGAGGTGGAGAAGTATCAGGGCCTGTGTTGAGGTGGAGGAGGATCAGGGACTGTGTTGAAGAGGAGCTGGAGGAAGATCAGGGACTGTGTTGAAGAGGAGTTGGAGGAGGATCCGGGACTGTGTTGAAGAGGAGCTGGAGGAAGATCAGGGCCTGTGTTGAAGAGGAGCTGGAGGAAGATCAGGGCCTGTGTTGAAGAGGAGCTGGAGGAGGATCAGGGCCTGTGTTGAAGAGGAGGTGGAGGAGGATCAGGGCCTGTGTTGAAGTGGAGCTGGAGGAGGATCAGGGCCTATGTCGAAGAGGAGCTGGAGGAGGATCAGGGCCTGTGTTGAAGAGGAGCTGGAGGAGGATCAGGGCCTGTGTTGAAGAGGAGGTGGAGGAGGATCAGGGCCTGTGTTGAAGAGGAGTGAAGGAGGATAAGGGCCTGTGTTGAAGAGGAGTGGAGGAGGATCAGGGCCTGTGTTGAAGAGGAGCTGGAGGAGGATCAGGGCCTGTGTTGAAGAGGAGTGAAGGAGGATCAGGGCCTGTCTTGAAGAGGAACTGGAGGAGGATCAGGGCCTGTGTTGAAGAGGAGGTGGAGGAGGATCTGGGCCTGTGTTGAAGAGGAGCTGGAGGAGGATCAGGGCCTGTGTTGAAGAGGAGTGGAGGAGGATCAGGGCCAGTGTTGAAGAGGAGCTGGAGGAGCATCAGGGCCTGTGTTGAAGAGGAGGTGGAGTTGGATCAGGGACTGTGTTGAAGATGAGCTGGAGGAGGATCAGGGCCTGTGTTGAGGAGGAGCTGGAGGCCGATCAGGGACTGTGTTGAAGAGGAGCTGGAGGAAGATCAGGGCCTGTGTTGAAGAGGAGCTGGAGGAGGATCAGGGCCAGTGTTGAGGAGCTGGAGGAGCATCAGGGCCTGTGTTGAAGAGGAGGTGGAGTTGGATCAGGGACTGTGTTGAAGATGAGCTGGAGGAGGATCAGGGACTGTGTTGAAGAGGAGGTGGAGGAGGATCAGGGCCTGTGTTGAAGTGGAGCTGGAGGAGGGTCAGGGCCTGTGTTGAAGAGGAGGTGGAGGAGGATCTGGGCCTGTGTTGAAGAGGAGGTGGAGGAGGTTCAGGGACTGTGTTGAAAAGGAGCTGGAGGAGGATCAGGGACTGTGTTGAAGAGGAGGTGGAGGAGGACCAGGGACTGTGTTGAAGAGGAGGTGGAGGAGGATCAGGGCCTGTGTTGAAGAGGTTGTGTAGGAGGATCAGGGCCTGTGTTGGAGATTGTGGAGGAGGATAGGGCCTGTGTTGAAGAGGAGGTGGAGGAGGATCAGGGCCTGTGTTGAAGAGGAGCTGGAGGAAGATCAGGGCCTGTGTTGAAGAGGAGCTGGAGGAGGATCAGGGACTGTGTTGAAGAGGAGCTGGAGGAAGATCAGGGCCTGTGTTGAAGTGGAGGTGGAGGAGGATCAGGGCCTGTGTTGAAGAGGAAGTGGAGGAGGATCAGGGACTGTGTTGAAGAGGTTGTGGAGGAGGATCAGGGACTGTGTTGAAGAGGAGCTGGAGGAAGATCAGGGCCTGTGTTGAAGAGGAGCTGGAGGAGGATCAGGGACTGTGTTGAAGAGGAGCTGGAGGGAGATCAGGGCCTGTGTTGAAGAGGAGCTGGAGGAAGATCAGGGCCTGTGTTGAACAGGAGCTGGAGGAGGATCAGGGCCTGTGTTGAAGAGGAGCTGGAGGAGGATCAAGGCCTGTGTTGAAGAGGAGGTGGAGGAAGATCAGGGCCTGTGTTGATGCAGAGCTGGAGGAGGATCAGGGACTGTGTTGAAGAGGTTGTGGAGGAGGATCAGGGCCTGTGTTGAAGAGGAGCTGGAGGAGGATCAGGGACTGTGTTGAAGAGGAGCTGGAGGAGGATCAGGGCCTGTGTTGAAGAGGCGCTGGAGGAAGATCAGGGCCTGTGTTGAAGAGGAGGTGGAGGAGGATCAGGACCTGTGTTGCAGAGGTTGTGGAGGAGGATCAGGGCCTGTGTTGAAGAGGAGCTGGAGGAAGATCAGGGACTGTGTTGAAGAGGAGCTGGAGGAGGATCAGGGACTGTGTTGAAGAGGAGCTGGAGGAGGATCAGGGACTGTGTTGAAGTGGAGTGGAGGAGGATCAGGGCCTCTGTTGAAGAGGAGCTGGAGGAGGATCAGGGCCTGTGTTGAAGAGGAGCTGGAGGAGGATCAGGGCCTGTGTTGAAGAGGAGTGGAGGAGGATCAGGGCCTGTGTTGAAGAGGAGTGGAGGAGGATCAGGGCCTGTGTTGAAGAGGAGCTGGAGGAAGATCAGGGCCTGTGTTGAAGAGGAGCTGGAGGAGGATCAGGGCCTGTGTTGAAGAGGAGCTGGAGCAGGATCAGGGCCTGTGTTGAAGAGGTGCTGGAGGAGGATCAGGGACTGTGTTGTAGAGAGGTGGAGGAGGATCTGGGCCTGTGTTGAAGAGGAGCTGGAGGAGGATCAGGGACTGTGTTGAAGAGGTGGTGGAGGAGGATCAGGGCCTCTGCTGAAGAGGAGCTGGAGGAGGATCAGGGCCTGTGTTGAAGAGGAGGTGGAGAAGGATCAGGGCCTGTGTTGAAGAGGAGCTGGAGGAAGATCAGGGCCTGTGTTGAAGAGGAGCTGGAGGAGGATCAGGGACTGTGTTGAAGAGGAGCTGGAGGAAGATCAGGGCCTGTGTTGAAGTGGAGGTGGAGGAGGATCAGGGCCTGTGTTGAAGAGGAAGTGGAGGAGGATCAGGGACTGTGTTGAAGAGGTTGTGGAGGAGGATCAGGGACTGTGTTGAAGAGGAGCTGGAGGAAGATCAGGGCCTGTGTTGAAGAGGAGCTGGAGGAGGATCAGGGACTGTGTTGAAGAGGAGCTGGAGGGAGATCAGGGCCTGTGTTGAAGAGGAGCTGGAGGAAGATCAGGGCCTGTGTTGAACAGGAGCTGGAGGAGGATCAGGGACTGTGTTGAAGAGGAGCTGGAGGAGGATCAGGGCCTGTGTTGAAGAGGAGGTGGAGGAAGATCAGGGCCTGTGTTGATGCAGAGCTGGAGGAGGATCAGGGACTGTGTTGAAGAGGAGGTGGAGGAGGATCAGGACCTGTGTTGCAGAGGTTGTGGAGGAGGATCAGGGCCTGTGTTGAAGAGGAGCTGGAGGAAGATCAGGGACTGTGTTGAAGAGGAGCTGGAGGAGGATCAGGGACTGTGTTGAAGAGGAGCTGGAGGAGGATCAGGGACTGTGTTGAAGTGGAGTGGAGGAGGATCAGGGCCTCTGTTGAAGAGGAGCTGGAGGAGGATCAGGGCCTGTGTTGAAGAGGAGCTGGAGGAGGATCAGGGCCTGTGTTGAAGAGGAGTGGAGGAGGATCAGGGCCTGTGTTGAAGAGGAGTGGAGGAGGATCAGGGCCTGCGTTGAAGAGGAGCTGGAGGAAGATCAGGGCCTGTGTTGAAGAGGAGCTGGAGGAGGATCAGGGCCTGTGTTGAAGAGGAGCTGGAGGAGGATCAGGGCCTGTGTTGAAGAGGTGCTGGAGGAGGATCAGGGACTGTGTTGTAGAGGAGCTGGAGGAGGATCAGGGACTGTGTTGAAGAGGTGGTGGAGGAGGATCAGGGCCTCTGCTGAAGAGGAGCTGGAGGAGGATCAGGGCCTGTGTTGAAGAGGAGATGGAGGAGGATCAGGGCCTGTGTTGAAGAGGAGGTGGAGGAGGATCAGGGCCTGTGTTGAAGAGGAGCTGGAGGAGGATCAGGGCCTGTGTTGATGAGGAGCTGGAGGAGGATCAGGGCCTGTGTTGAAGAGGAGGTGGAGGAGGATCAGGGACTGTGTTGAAGAGGAGGTGGAGGAGGATCAGGGCCTGTGTTGAAGAGGAGGTGGAGGAGGATCAGGGCCTCTGTTGAAGAGGAGCTGGAGGAGGATCAGGGCCTGTGTTGAAGTGGAGGTGGAGGAGGATGAGGGCCTGTGTTGAAGAGGAAGTGGAGGAGGATCAGGGACTGTGTTGAAGAGGTTGTGGAGGAGGATCAGGGACTGTGTTGAAGAGGAGGTGGAGGAGGATCAGGGCCTCTGTTGAAGAGGAGCTGGAGGAGGTTCAGGGCCTGTGTTGAAGAGGAGCTGGAGGAGGATCAGGGCCTGTGTTGAAGAGGAGTGGAGGAGGATCAGGGCCTGTGTTGAAGAGGAGTGGAGGAGGATCAGGGCCTGTGTTGAAGAGGAGCTGGAGGAGGATCAGGGCCTGTGTTGAAGAGGTGCTGGAGGAGGATCTGGGACTGTGTTGTAGAGAGGTGGAGGAGGATCTGGGCCTGTGTTGAAGAGGAGCTGGAGGAGGATCAGGGCCTGTGTTGAAGAGGAGATGGAGGAGGATCAGGGCCTGTGTTGAAGAGGAGGTGGAGGAGGATCAGGGCCTGTGTTGAAGAGGAGGTGGAGGAGGATCAGGGCCTGTGTTGAAGAGGAGCTGGAGGAGGATCAGGGCCTGTGTTGAAGAGGAGGTGGAGGAGGATCAGGGACTGTGTTGAAGAGCAGGTGGAGGAGGATCAGGGCCTGTGTTGAAGAGGAGGTGGAGGAGGATCAGGGACTGTGTTGAAGAGGAGGTGGAGGAGGATCAGGGCCTGTGTTGAAGAGGAGGTGGAGGAGGATCAGGTCCTGTGTTGGATTCCGTCACATGATTGACCTCAGCTGTAATATTTATATTTTTTCCACCATGTGACTATGTCGGAAGGTTTTGAACATTCTTCTGGACGTTGGAAAAAGAAAACTGAAAGGACGATTGCATTTGCTTGGATCTGCTTCTGTGAGTTCTTGAAGAAGGACATACAGTCTGTAACATATGAGTGGATCCTATCAGGGAAATCTTTGATGAATTGTTTTGAAACGTCTCTCAGGAACTCCGTGTAGTTCAGGGTGATCTCCCCTAAATGCTTCTCAATCTTTGAGGATGCCTCAGCTGAGCCAATAAGGGGCATGACCAAACGCAGTGTTGAGTTACAAGACCTAGACACTTCCTTGCTGTTTCCACCCAGGTGCAGCAACAAGCAAACCAGGTGTGAATGGATCTGTCCGTAGAAGTAGGTTTTGGGATCTCTATTTCCACACTTGGCTAAGCTTCCCAACACGCTAAATGCTTCAGCCTGCACCTTATCACACTTAGCATCAAAGAATGGTTGTATCCCAGTAACGATTTTCAGTACAAAGGGTCTGACAGTATTTGCTCTCAACTGTTCTAAGTGCTTTGAGAGGCATAACAACACCTCAAACATTAGCACCTCATTGTCGTTCTCCCCGTTTTCCATCAGACCAGTCATCGCACAAAGCACTGGCCGAGAATATTTTTCTAGTCTGTGAGGAGCTCCAGTTGTAACGTTGCTCAGGCCCCGAACACAAAGAAACTGGACGACTGAAGATGTATTAAACAGACATCGAAGCAATCTGTTCATCAGGATGTCTGTGAGCTGAAGCTGTGAGACCAGTGGAGACTTTAAAAGCTCTCCAAAGAAGGCAGCCACAGTGACTTTCTGACACTCTTCTATAGTAAGGATGAAAACTGAGAGGTGTGCTACAATTGGAGTCAGACTAGGGCCAGCACAACGGACCATTGCTTTAGCCAGCAGAATAACCCCTCTGTGGGACTTGCGTAGATCCATCATCTGGTCCCAGCCTCCTCTTTCCACCATGAAATGTACCACTTGTTGATGGTTTGACTGATTCAGCAACTCCATTAGCATCTCAACACAGTTCATACACACATCTCTGCTGCTCAATGTCTGAGGCTCAGCTGAGAATTCTCTGTGCTTCGATTCGTGATGGGGAACAAAAACCTTGGGCAGACGAACATGGACAGAGGAAATGTGATGGATAAGCAGGGTGCTGAATAATTGGGGGAATAATTTGATTAGAGTCTCTTTTGACTCGGGTGTGGTTATCATCACATACAAAGCACACACAGCAGCCAGGGACTCGAGAGTTGAATATTGTGTTGGGTCCTCACTGATGGGACAGGGTCTCCTTTCCTCATTCGATAACTGTTTGTTCAGTATATTCAGCAGCTCCCCCATTGTACTCATGGCACATTCTGTCTCTTCTGCCAGTCTTCTCCAGATGTCACTGATGTACTCGTCCAAAGGAACAGGGAAAGTAAGGAGGTGGGACACAACTGTTGGCGTGTTGTGTGAGGCTAGAATGGCAATACCATGTAGAACTGAAAGTTTCACTGCCTCTGAAGGAAGTGACTGTAACTGAACCTTCAGCAGATCAAGAATCTCCGAGACCTGGTCCCGAAGTTCACTGCCACGTCTTTTAATTATGGTTTTCATGAGGACAGCGGCTGCACTGGAACAGCTGAGGTGTTGGCTGGACAGTGCTTTAAAAACCGTGAAGAGCAAATTGCCCAGCTGGTCATGAGGCAAACAGTTGGAAATGACTTCAGTGATCCGAGTGCATGTTTGAAAGAGGACAGAACTGTCAGGGTTGATGAACTGTTCTCTGACTGCTTTCAGAACCTCGAGCTGCTCCTTATGCTGATTCAGATTGGTGCCTTCATATGATAATTGAATGGACAGGATAATGTACAAACTGTCCACAGCCATCTGACCAATGGGTAGCAATGGATCAGCACAGCATGGCATCAGTCCTCCAATCAGAATCCCCATGTTATTTAATGGCACTACATTTTTAACGTTGACTGTCTCCAAGTAACATTTCAGCAGCTCTAAAGTAGTGTCCATGGCTCTCTCTCGTTCATAGTCCTTTGTTGACATGATCCACTCTTCTATCTGGTTAAATATGGCCTGAAGACCTTCAGGGGACAGGTCCTGAAGTAGTATTTGCTTCAGAAGCTGTTGCAGGGCAGTTATGGTTTGTTCGTAAAGTGTGGCTGACTCTTTGGCGTTACTATCCGTGTCTTTGTCCTTGTCCATTTCTGAAGGTATCAGGCTGAAAGTACTGGTTAGGCAGGTTTGAATCAATTGCAAGGTGTCAGTTTGGTTTGAATCAGTATGTAGTTGTATGAGATACATGCAGGCAGACATGGCTAACTGTCGAACAGGGCTCAGCAGCAGCTCTGGTGGCTCGGCCTCAATAAGGTCCTGCATGTATATCAGCAGCTCCCTTTTTCTGCTAAAGTTGAAGGGAACTCTCTGGTGATTCGATTGCAGGGATCTGGCTATCAGAGTCACAGACTTTATTAGACTGAGCTTTAGTGTGAGATCCTTGGATTCGGTCTTTATCCCCTGCACACTTGTAATAAATTGGTTAATCACAGCTGGCAAAATGTGGGTCTCGATTCTGGATAGAACTACATCCTCAGGGGAATAGAGTGCCATGTTCCCATAGCACAGAACCAGTGTGCTCTTAGCTTTGTCCAGATCCACATCAGGCTTGTCCCTAAAAATATTCAAACTATTGGAATTAGCAAACTCCTCCAGAATACTGCGGGTATCATCAAAGTGGGTCATAGCACAGAAACCAATGGCAACAGCTGCTCCTTCTCTCTCTGCATTCTCACTGTGCTGTACACTCAGTAGCAGTTGGTGAAGCTGCTCCTTTATGTTCTTACTGGGGACATGACGGAGCACTGAGCCGAGAGATTTATAGAGAAAGCCTTTCTCTTGTGGGGAGCGATGGTCGTTGTTGATCTGTTTACACAGTTCATTACTCAGCTTACTTGTCCATTCCTCATTGTCAATGTTATGTAGAGTTCTAGACAAAAGCAACAACAATTTCCCCTCCCATTCTTGTTGGGACAGAGACTCCTCTGAGTTCTCCAGTAAATGGTCAGCTAGTGACGGAAGCTCCTCTTCCCACCCTGTCACTGTTGCTGGGTGGATAGTGAAGCTCAGGACTTGTAATAGTCTCAGTGCAGCAGCTCCTCGACCTCCTCCCTGATATGGGCAACAGGACACGATAAAGAGTCGGGCCAGCAGTGCCTGGGCTTTGGGGAGATTGGCATCTTCATTGGAAGTAAGTGAAAAGCTCTTATTGCTGGCTTGCAATTTCCTTTTCCCTAGCTGTGCTAAACAATTGCAGATTGTTGTTAAAGCCTTAGTGTACTGGGTCATAGTGACACACTCTAATAAGAATGGCCAGAGAACATCCTCCATCTTCACTGTATTTGCGATCATAAACATCACTGTATCACACACTGTAACTAAATCTTCATCGGTAACCTGATCTGGATGATTATCGGATGGTACCAGGGTCCCTGAATCAACAGTTGCAGCACACTGTCGGATGAGGAATTCCAACATTACCTTTCCTCCCTCTGGCTCAAGGTAACCTTGCTGGGCCATGGCACATATCACCTGAGCAATTATCTTCTTTTCCTGATTTCTGCTCTTGCTTTGAAGAACTAGTTTTATTGCAGCCACAATCTGTGTCTTCTTCCCCTCTAAGTGTGAGGAGACTGAGCTGATGAGGTGTCTCAGTACACTGAGAGTTCCTACTCTCATTTGTTGGTCAGCATTCTCTAACTTAGTTAAGAGGAAGTTGACCAATGTGTCTGTGTAAGCCGGGGCCAAAACTGTGAAACAGCGAAGGATCTCAGTGTGGTTCTTCACGGCTAGTTGATTATTAAAGTCCACTGAAAGACAAATCTGCTGGTGGAGATTGTTAAGCAGATTGTCCATCTGAGTTTTCAGTCCGAGCCACCTCATCTCCGTGGCAATATCCAGTACCCGGCACAGACACTCTGTGATTGAACAATGCCCCACTTGTTTCTTGTAGAGAGACAGGATGCCTAAAATTAACTTGGGCAGCTCTTCCTCTAGTCTGTCCTTGGGTAGCAGGGAGCTGACATAGCCTAGAGCTTCCACTGTTGGGATGTTCAACTTGGTGGGCTCCTTCTCGAGCCAGACCTTGAACAACAGACTATAGACAATGTTGATCTCAGTGGAGAAAGACTTTTTGGTCACTGTAGGGTCTGAGGCTTTCTCTATATTTCCCAGATAGATCAGGATGCTCTTGCTAAAGCTACCCATTGCTGAGGCGAATACAGACTTCAGCTCATCTTCTTTAACTCCAATGAGAACTGGAATCATGGTTCCCATGATAGATTTGAGAAAAGGCACCATGCCGTACACATTTTCCATTGACATTTTGGTCAAGGTCTTCACCATGTACATATGAGGAAGGTGCCCTTGTTTGAAATTCTCCATCGTCAACTGGACAACTTCATTAATAAATCTGAAGCTCGTGGCAACCAGGAGATTGCATGCAGCTTCCTGGCTGTCAGCTTGTTCTTCTGTTAACGTTGTCATCCACAGTGTAGCCAAAGAGATAACTTTCTGCGCTAGTGCTTGGCTAATTTGATCAATGGTGTCCTTGATAATATTCGTCATGCTATCCAATATTACAACCTGCTGTGGAACTGTCAGCGTGCTGTGTTGGGACAGATAGTCATGGCAGGTCTTTAATACTGTTTCTGGGTGATGACACCCCAGTGTATGGAGGGTGTTTGATATTTCCTGCTGACAACTTTCATCTCCCTCTGCAGCCATCTTCACCAGGGCAACTGAGAATGATTCCACACTGCTGTACATTTTAGGAGTCTTTCCACAACCTGAGACTGAAAGGCTAAAATTGCTCAGTTCAGTATTACAAAGATTCCTGATGCCCTCTCAGTAAAGGATGTGCTCTTTCAGGGTTAAAGCCCTGAACTCACTGATATACCTTCTAAGCAGATCAGTCCTGATCTTTGCTCTGTGTTCTAACTACTGCTCTTCAATCTCCAGGATCTAATTGACTAAAAACTTCTTGTGCCTAATTATAAATTAAAAACTCTCTTTCTTGATTCACTTACAGTCAGAATGAAGATTCCCGTTGGATTACTGTCTCTTTCCTTTCTGACTGACCTTTGTCTTTAATGATTAGCACAGTTCCTTCATACAGTGTTTCCAATCCTCTCTCCAATGTTCTTCCCAGATTAGAATGGATTTGATGAATGCAATTGTTCTCAAACTCTTCTCGTTGTTTTCTCAAATACAAATGCACTATTTGCGCCAGTTTGCTGTATTTTGTCCACTCCTCCTCTCTTGGGTTGTTATGGTTTTCATTGTGAGGTCACGTGATGTGACATAACCTATTAGTTATGCTGTGGGCCCTGTGTCGTTTGCCCATATAAGTGTTGCCAGCTGAGTGTGACAGTTTCAGGAGGGTGGGGGTTAAGGCACAGACCAGAGATACAGACCATACTGGCCGCACCTCAACCAAAATAGATTTTGATGTGAGTCAAAATCAAATTTAACTATGTTTAAATGAAAGATGTGACTTGGAAGGTTCTTAAACTTGACATCAACTTCTTAGTTTGAAAATAATCTTTACTGAATTTGACTGAGTCTTGACATGCTCAATAGCTTTACCAATAATCACAAAGAGGAAAAAACTATGTTACCTTCTTTCTGTCTGGGTAGAGGTGTAACCATTGCTGATTCTTTTCTTCTTGCATCTCTATAAATTGTGAAGGAAAGCTTATGATCTTTATAGGGCTCTAGTCACACACCAATCCCTTGTACCTAGATGATTCATTATGTTGGGATAAGAGTTGTTTTGCAGATTAGTATTCTCATTTTCCGAACAAATCTGTTGCCCATTGTTTTGTTTGTGGTATAGGCAACCCTCTTATCTGAAAGACTGTTGACCCCTTTTTCAGCATTCGTTACTGACAAAGCTTTTTGTTTCTGAATGTCATTCATACCCTGAAGAATTCTGGGAGTGAACAACATTGATCATTTTATTATTTCTAGTTACAGTACAAGTTTATAAGTGAAAATTAAACAATAACCTTAATCTGTTGAGATTAAACCAAATCCTATGTTTAGATGCATGTAAGAATAGGATATCTTACCGTTCCCTTATTTGAGAATGAAGAAATCACTTTCTGATCCCTCATTACATAATTTATAATTAATTTAACTAGTTCTAATATCAACTGCCATTTACAGATGACAGTTCTAAACCTCTTTGGATGTAGAGATGCTTCCTATTTTCACTACTGAAAGATCTGGCACCCTAGTCCTAGGCTCCCCAACCAGTAGAAATAGTTTCTCTATCTGCCCTACCTGTTCCCCTTAATATCTTGTAAACTTTGGTAATGTTCCCCCTTACCCTTTTAAAAACAACCCTAGTTTGTGTAGTTTCTCCTTGTAATTTAACTCTTGGTACCCAGGTATCATTTTGGTAAATCTGTGCTGCGCTCCCTCAAGGCCAATATATCCTTTCTAAGGTGTGGTACCCAGAACTGCTCACAGTAACTCCAGGTGTGGTCTAACTAGAGCTTTGTGTAGCTGAGTCATGACTTCTACCTCCTTGTATTCTAGTCCTGTAGATGTAAAGGCCAGCATTCCATTAGACTTTTGAATTATTTTCTGTACCCGTTCATGACATTTTAATGACCTGTGTACCTGAACCCCCAAGTCTCCACTGTTTCTAGCTTTTCACCATTTAAAAAATACTCTGTTCTATCCTTTTCAGGTTCAAAGTGGATGACCTCAAATTTGCCTGCAGTAAAATCCATTTGGCACAGTTTTGCCCATTCGCTTAATCTATCAATATCTCTGTAATATTATGCTTCCAACTACACTTCTTACAATGCTGCCTATCTTTGCGTCATTGGCACATTTGGATATTTGGCTTTCTCTCCTATCATCTAATTTGTTAATAAATATGATGAATAGATGAGGCCCCGACGCAGATCATTGCAGGACACCCATTATCGCTACTCTGTATCCTGCTGCTCAGCCAATTTCCTAACTAGGTCAATAATTTGCCTTCAATTCCATGAGCTTCAACCGTAGCTAACAGTCTCTGATGAGGGATTTTATCAAATACCTTCTGGAAGTCCATATAAATAATATCAGTCAGCATTTCCCTGCCCACTACTTTAGTCATCTCTTCAAAATATTTGATCAGCATCATCAGGCATGACCTCCCCTTTATAAATCCATGCTGGCTGTCTCTGATCCGCTGAAAATTTTCAAGTTCTTCAGTCAGTTTATCCTCATTTATAGATTCTAGTAATTTCTGGATTACAAACATTTGGCTAACTGGTCTATAATGCCCTGGTTTCCCCCACCTTTCTTAAATAGTGTGACATATGCAACTTTCCAATCTAAAGGAACGGTTCCCGAATTAGTTATGTTTGGAAGTTCTGACTCCTTTACTGCAGAACTAGTATGCAACCTTGCCCTGGCAGGGTTTCACCTGTGGTGTCCTTTCCACTCAATGTGGCTGTTACCCACATGCGTCCCACTATGATGATCCCTCTTCTAACCTAGTGTCTAACCTAGTTAGACACTACGTGGTGCCAGTCTCTAAGCTGGTGCTGTGATAGTGGTAGCGAATAAAACAGTGTTTTCTTCCTTGTTCTCCTCTTCTCGGAGCTGGGATGGCAGGGGCGTGGGTTGTGAGGTGGTTTTTATTTTATTTAGAGATACAGCACTGAAACAGGCCCTTCGGCCCACCGAGTCTGTGCCGACCAACAACCACCCATTTATACTAACCCTACAGTAATCCCATATTCTCTATCACCTCCCAACACTAGGGTCAATTTACAACAGCCAATTTACCTATTACCTGCAGGTCTTTGGATGTGGGAGGAAACCGGAGCACCCGGAGGAAACCCACACAGACACAGGGAGAACTTGCAAACTCCGCACAGGCAGTACCCAGAATCGAACCCGGGTCCCTGGAGCTGTGAGGCTGCGGTGCTAACCACTGCGCCACTGTGCCGCCCCTAAAAATTGCAACTCTACCTCCTCTTGCAATTCTTCTGGGGGGATGGGGCAATGGTGGGCAAGGTGAATCTTGCTTCCAGGAGCCAGCAATGATAAAGCTGGAAGGCTTAGGGTACAGTGCTTGTGGCCACTATCGCAGAATTGTTTGAGCTTATGAGTGAGAATAGATTTGGAGGATTAGAGATCAGGAATAGTTGTGTGTATATAAGGAAACTGGAGGGTCACATACTTCTAGGTGATATGCCTCATGCTCTGCCTCCGGCCAAAGAGTTTGCCACTCCCCTTTCAATTATTGCCAGCACTGCCTCCTCAGGAGGCTTCCCCTCCCCAAGTCAGGAATGCTGACATCTGTTGTGTGCTATTTCGTCCTGGAAGAGAATGAGTGGTGATTGTGAGTGAGTGTATTGTATCTGTATTTGATGCCTCACATGGATAAAAAGCCGTGAGATGTGCCTGAGGTGTGAGTAGTGCCTGTGAAGGATGCCATAATGTAGGATGTGTGAATGTTAGTGTATAGTTAGATGATGGATGAAGTGTGTTGTAGTGGTGCAGTTATTGAGCAGTGTTTTTGTGAGATGGGATTTTACCTTGACCAGTCATGTCAACTCATTTAATGTTTTGCAGCATTGGAGCCATGTTCTGAGGACAGGACTGCTGGCTGTCACCTCCCAGGCAATCTGCTCACACACGTTTTTGTGGTGTTCATCCCCATTGTGGTGCAGGACATCTCTCCTCTTCTGGACCTCTTCCACCAGGACTTCTAACGCAATGTCACAGACCCTGTGCACCCTCTCACTTGGTCCCTGAGCATCCTGCAATGTTTGCTTGTCTGCCATCCAGCATACTCCACATTTTCAGTGGAAGTGGCTGCGTGGAGGTTACATGAAGGTTACGGCACGAAAATTCTTCGAATCAGCACTTGAGTGCTAAATTTGCAGGTATCTTTTTTAGCATCAGCAGGCACGTTTGAATCATGGTAATCATCAATTAACCCACAAATTGCATGCTACATCCAAACTTTCATAGAAACATAGAACATTTACTGCACAAAAGGAAGTCATTTGGCCCTTTGTGTCTGTATGGGCTGAAAAAGTGCTGTCCAGCTTAATCTCACATTCTAGCTGTCGGTCCATGGTCCTGTTAGTTACAGCATTTCAAATGTATATCCAAGTATTTTTAAAATCCAGTTAGAGTTTCTGCCTCTGCCACCCTTTCAGGCAGTGAGTTTCAGACCTCCACCACCCTCTGGGTGAAAACATTTTTCCTCAATTCACCTCTAATCCTTCTGCCAAATACCTTAAATTTATGCTCCCGGGTTATTGAACTCTCTGCCAAGGGAAATAGGTCCTTCCTATCCACTCTATCTGGCTGCTCATAATATTACACCAAAATTAAATCTTCCCTCATCCTCCTCTGTTCCAAAGTGTTATGACCCCAGGTGAGAAAGGTGTTTGGGGTCCCTTTCAGCCTTCACTTGATCTTACTGTAACAGGGTTTAATTTTAAACACACAGTGTTTTTAGCTCCCCCTTGGTGAATCCTTGTTCACCGCTTTCCAATTATAAGGCAAAAAAAAAGCACAAACAGGCTTTCTGAGGTTTAAAGAAGAAAAGTTTAAATTTGTTAAATATAAACTTAAACTCTTATTCGGTTGACACCTACAAATACACGACACGCCCACGCTATCATGCATACACGATACACACATGCAAATAGAGACAGAAAAGAGCAGAAGAAAAATAAAGTGGAAAAGTTTGAGGCAATATCTGAAGAGTTTTTGTTACAGTTCTTTGAGCTCACTGTAGAGTCCTTGATTGTAGGTAGTTCTTGCTTTTCATTGGGGCCCGGTATTCTTCTTAAACCTTGTTTGCTATAGGAGACTTTTCTCTCTTGGGGTTCATGTGTCTTCAGTGGATTCAGAGGCTTGTGAGAAAGAGATGGGAGCAGGCAGGAGAGATCTTCTCAGTCCAGGGGCAAAAAGTCTTTCTGAGTTCAAACTGTACAATTCAGAAAAGACCGCAATTGTTGACAACGCGATCGGTAGGTGGCGCTGTTTTGGCACATGCGCAGATACAGCATGTGCCACGAAAACGTCACAGCCTGCGACTGTTGCAGCTGCCAGGACTAAAGATGGCGCTGCTCAAAAAATCACAGAGATGAAACCTAACAAACACGTGGCAGAAATCAATGGCCGGAGTGAGAGAGTGGAGCGGGCTGGGGAGAGCAGCGCGGGGGGCGGGGAGAGCAGCGTGGGGGCCGTGGAGATCAGCGCGGGGGCCGGGGAGATCAGCGCGGGGGCCGGGGAGATCAGCGCGGGGGGCGGGGAGAGCAGCGCGGGGGCCATGGAGAGCAGCGCGGGGGCCGGGGAGATCAGCGCGGGGGCCGGGGAGATCAGCGCGGGGAGACCAGCGGTAGCGGTGCCGGGGAGGGGGGGGAGAAAGAGGGAGAGGGAGGGGGGGAGAAAGAGGGAGAGGGAGGGGGGGGAGAAAGAGGGAGGGGGGGAGAAAGAGGGAGGGGAGGAGAAAGAGGTTGAGAAAGAGGGAGGGGGAGAAAGAGGGAGGGGAGAGGGGGAGAAAGAGGGAGGGGAGAGGGGGAGAAAGAGGGAGAGGTCAGGAAGGGAGGAGGGGGAGAAAGAGGGAGAGGGAGGGGGGGAGAAAGAGGGAGAGGGAGGGGGAGAGAGAGGGAGGGGGGAGAAAGAGGGAGAGGGGAGAAAGAGGGAGAGGGGGAGAAAGAGGGAGAGAAAGGGGGAGGGGGGTGAAAGAGGGAGAGGGAGGGGTAAGGAAGGGGGGAGGGGGAGAGCTGGGGGGGAGAGGGAGGAAGGGGAGAGAGTGGGGGGGGGGAGCAGCGGAACGGAAGAGGAGTGCCTTTTTCTGTGCATGCGCCATAAACACAACAGCAAAAGACTTACTGGCCAGTCCCTGGACCCGGTGACACCAAGGTCTTCGCACGCTCTCTCCCCGCGGCTCTCTACGGCCTCTCGCTTCCGGCCCTCTCCATTCAGCCGTTCCCTCCAGCTGCGGATGCCCAATCCAGTTGCTTTCTCCCCTACCCAGTTGCTTTCTCTATTTCTCCTCAGTACTTCAGGCATTGCAACTGTTTTGTCCCTGCATTTTGCATGCTCCCTCTCCCCACCCCTCCCCGCACTCCCCACCCCTCCCCCTCTTCACCCACCCCTCCCTCTACCCCCCCACCATAGTTGAATATCTGAAGTGCAGTTGCAAAGTCGGGGAAATAGCATGCAAAACAAAACCTCAACAATTCTGGGTTTAATTATTGAAAAGTTTTATTAAGTTCATTAAGTATCCAAGGAACTGCTGTGCATGGATACATGAGTGTTGTGTCCAGCATTCCCGTTAGGCAGACAGGCCGAGTCTCTGCTATGCACAGCTAAAGAGATTGTTCCTGGAGAGCCTTGTGGTGAATGAACTCTTGGCTCTCTATTCCACTACTGTATTGTCCATGTGAAGAAGGCAAAGTCACAAGAGTCTGAGCTCAGTCTATTCTTGGTGAATGTTCCCCAAGCGCATCCCAATGTGCATTCCCAATTCATCCATAAATGCAATGTTCCTTTCCACATCGTGATGAGCTCCGCAGCATGATCTAGTTGCCTTCGTTGCTTGAATGCTGACCTTAAGTCTCAAGGATTGTTTTCTCGACGGCATGTTTTACATGAAAAGAAATAAAGCAAATCAGAGTCAGAGCTGCCTCCCTCCATCCACTGAAATTACTGTTGTGCACACCTTTTTAAGTTCTGCTGTGAAGGCACCAATTGATAACGTCGCCAATGAAGCACTTATTACCCACCTCAGATGCAGGAATCAGCACATCCTTGCGTCCTCTCCCGCACTGCCTCCTTTGCTTGAATGCCGTCCTTAAGTGTCAAGGATTGTTTTCTCAAGGGCACGTTTTACATGAAAGAAAATAAGGAAAGAACATCAGTGTCAGAGCTTCCCTCCCTCCAATGAAATTACTGTTGAGCATGCTTTGTGTTCTGCGGTAAAGGCATGTACTGATAACACCGCCAATGAATCACTTAGTACCCACCTCAGCTGTAGGAGGCAGGATGATGTTATTGCCCCTATCTCGTGATGGTTCAATGCTGCTCTCAGGGAAAACATGAATGATGTGAGGGTGCTGGAAAAGAAGCACATTTCTTTTGGGCTATGAACATAAAGCTGGCCATTTAGCCCAGCAGTTCCCTGCCAGTGGTTATGTTACTCGTGCGTCTTTCCATCCATTCCCATTTAATCCTGCCTACTACTATCACCAGTTGCGTACGCAGCAAGAGCATTCACATTTCTGCTACCACTGGACACGGCATGCTTGTTTCTTTTAGTGCTCAGTCTCTTCTTGCTGAATGTTCCCCAAGTGCTTGACCCCTTTGGACGCCCTCTCTGCTTGACAGGCAGCAACTGGCAATTGCGGAGTCTCACAAGGCTCTGCATGGTTGTTTCAACGTCGGATGGGGTAACAGGTGGCTGTGTGTCCATGAGCACTGCCCTGATGGGTGTAGGAGCAGGTAACTGTGTGTCCATGAGCACTGCCCTGATGGGTGTAGGAGCAGGTAACTGTGTGTCCATGTGCACTGCCCTGATGGGTGTAGGAGCAGGTAACTGTGTGTCCATGTGCACTGCCCTGATGGGTGTAGGAGCAGGTAACTGTGTGTCCATGTGCACTGCCCTGATGGGTGTAGGAGCAGGTGACTGTGTAACTGAGCAGCAAGGACAGGGTACCGCAGGTGGGGGAAGTGGAGATTTGAACAGGTAGGCATATGTATGGTCCATCAGATCATTAGGCCAGGGGGTGAGACGCTCAGGATCCAGGGTTTGTGACACGTGACTGATGTCCAGCGCGCGGCCACCTCCATCCGAAGGTGCTTCCGGGCAATGGTTGGGCATAGTAAATGGCTCCATCTCATCAGCCAGTCCTTGCTGCCAGCAGAGAGTCTGTTGCCGCAGCCAGTCCAGTCTCCTCATGAATGCTGCCGTTCCACTCTGCAGAACGGCCTGTTGTAGCTGGTACAATTGATCTGAAAGCAAGCGGTATTTTTCATTGTGGCTGAGGGGCCTTGGCTGTTCCTCTGTAATCACAATGGCAGCAGCCATGCCTGTCGTCGATGTCTGAGATGCACGCCAGCGACAATTGGGGGCGAGCCTGTCCAAAGGCAGACCCAGATGCCTCTGCACAACAACAGCATGTTTGCAGGGCAACAAAGTCTGAATGGAGAAGATGCAGCTGCAGGTAGCCTGGCCATCATGTATCTGCAGTGTGTACTGTTTGGCGCCAGAAATCACAGTCACTGTGCCTTCATCCTGCTACATGCGGTGGCCCAGACAATGGAAATGTTTTCAGAGCAACTCACAACAGGGACTGGAGAACATGCGGTGGCCCAGTCAATGGAAATGTTTTCAGAGCAACTCACAACAGGGACTGGAGAACATGCGGTGGCCCAGACAATGGAAATGTTTTCAGAGCAACTCACAACAGGGACTGGAGAACATGCGGTGGCCCAGACAATGGAAATGTTTTCAGAGCAACTCACAACAGGGACTGGAGAACATGCGGTGGCCCAGACAATGGAAATGTTTTCAGAGCAACTCACAACAGGGGCTGGAGAACATGCGGTGGCCCAGACAATGGAAATGTTTTCAGAGCAACTCACAACAGGGACTGGAGAACATGCGGTGGCCCAGACAATGGAAATGTTTTCAGAGCAACTTACAAAGGCAGAGCAACTTACCTTGGAACAATCTCCTGTGTCAAATAAAAATGAAGCAAGTCTCCAAAACGAATAAATAATTCAGATAAAATGCCCGACGAAACCTCCCCTCCTTCCAATTTCAAAAAGTCGCGCCGTCGCTTTGACGCATGCGCAGAGGCCAAACTGGCGCGTCGGCGAGGAAGACGAATTAACGCGATGACGTCTTCTGCGCATGCGCACAACCTTACCGGCAGGTCGGACCGCAGCGCATGCGCAGAGATGAAGAGACTGTGTGCGCATGCGCGTACCGTGACGTCTGCGCATGCGCAAATCGGTCCTGGTAAGTCGGACCGCAGCGCATGCGCAGGGGGCATGAGACCGTCTGCGCATGTGCGCACCGCGGCGCATCCTGATGACGTTCTCCGATGAAGTAGCGTTGTCATGAATTACTTTGTTCAGAAAAAGCCAGGTTGCCAAGCAGGTTAGTCATGTGACTAACTGGTCTGACCACATCTTGGATTGCACCACCTTAGCAGTCTCTGGAGTGCTCCTCTTACACACAATACCTAGTGATCAAGGTCCATTGTGGGCTGAATGTGTCAGGGAATGGTCCTTTGTCCTTCCAATCACCGTCTGTTAATATGCAAATATATTCTCCAGCCACGGCTGATCTGTTTAACAAGTCCTTTCTTCACTCCAGTAACAGTTTAAAATCAATGTTCATGACAAAATTAATGTGCCTCATTCTTGGCCAGTGGGGGCCTAGCATGACACAAAGAAACAGCCTATACAATCTTTCTTCATTTCAAACTGGAGCATCTTATTAGCATAGTCCCCATTTAACATCTGCTTTCAACCTTTCACCAAAATAACCCCATAAAGATTAACATGAAACAGATATATGAGGCTTATGATAAATGTTGGGTTCATAATTCATTAGATAATTCAGTAGACAATGCTGAATACAAAAAGCACAAGGGAGAACCAAACATGAAAATAAGAGTGGCAAAAAGATTGTTTGAGAATAAAATAGCGGTTCACATAAAAGCGAATCTAAAAGTCTTTTTATAAACACATGAATAGGAAAAGGGTAGTCAAAGGAGGGGTGAGGCTAATTAGGGACCAATATTGGCCAGGAAAACTCCTCTGCTCTTCTTTGAAATAGTGCCATAATATTTATATTCATCCGAGCAAGCATTTAGAGCCTTAGATTAATACCTCTTATGAAAAACAGCAGCTCTGACAAAGCAGTGCACGTCTAAAACTGCACTGGAATGTTAGACTAGATTTTTGTGCACAAATCTCTGGTATAGGACTTGAACCTACAACCTTCACACACAGTGCCACAAATGTTACACACTGAGCCACAACTAACACATATGTCACAGAAACATGCGAATGCTCTGTGAGATTTTTTTAATTCATTGGTTGGAAACTTACATTAAACTTTTAAAAAGGAAAGCTGGAATCGTACATCAACTTTTAAAACTGGCAGCTAAAGTGGCCACCACAATTTGCAGTGAAATACCTCACATTCCAAGGCATCAAAGTGGAGATGCATGTCTAAATAGCTTGCATCCAGAACCATGGCTTGAACAGTTGAGTAAATGATCTGGTCTCGCACTCATTAGCAAGACATTCAAAGCCATCTTGAAGCATTCACCAGTGGAGATGAACCTCTAGGGCATAAACATTGAAACAATAAGGCCTGAGAGAGATTTGGGATTCTTAGACTTTGGTCTTATTAAAGTGAACAAAAGAAGACACTGAAAGAATCATGTGATAGTCTCCCCAGTCTGTGTGAAAACCTAGAGTTTCTGTTACACACAGCAGACAAGCTTTGAGAGCTAATCAGTGCAGAACCCCTGTGGGGCTGTGTCTCTCTCCAGGTAATACTGCAAGTTTTGAAACCTGTCTGTGACTGCAGAACATCCAAGTCAATCATTGCTACAGATAGAGATCCTGGGGGGGAGAAAGCCACCTACATCACTGTCTCCAAGAAAACAGTGAATCAGGTGGATCAGCTGCAAGTACACTTCTGCCAACCAGAAACTTCAGAACCATGAATTCAGCCAGAAGACAACTGAATTACCAGATCCCACTGACTGTATATTATTTTTATTTGTTCTGGATTCTAATCCAACCAAACTATTCTTCATCACTCTGTATCCTATTTGTGTGTGCGATTCTCGTGTGTGTGCATGTGTGAAAGTCAGAGCATAGTTTATTATTTTACTTTGATCAGGTTTTGATATTAAGTACAATAAACTAATATCTTTCTTGTTTAAACTCAAGAAAACCTGTCCGATTTGTTCTTTTCTGATCATAACATATAAAGGGTTAAACACTCACTGAATTTGTAAGCATACTCTGTTAAAGGAATAAACCCTGTTGCGGTCAATCAAGGAGAGGGACAAGAGGGGACCCCTCCTCAACTGATCGTAACACATAAGTAATGCTGCTAAAATTGAAGTCAATGGGAATTGAGGGAAAACTCTCCACTGGGTTGGAGTCCTACCTAGCGCAAAGGAAGATGCTTGTGGTTGTTGGAAGCCAATCATCTCAGCCTCAGGAGTTCCTCAGGATAGTGTCTTATGTCCAACCATCTTCAGCTGCTTCATTAATGACTTTCCTTCCATCGAAAGGCCAGAAGTGGGTCTTTTCGCTGATGTTTGCACAGTGTTCAGTACCATTCACAACTCAGATAATGAAGCAGTCCATCCACACATGCACCAAGACCTGGACAGCATTCAGGCTTGGGCTGATAAGTGTCAAATAACATTTGCACCACAGAGGTACCAGGAAATGACCATTTCCAACAAGAGAATCTAACCACCTCCCCTTGACATTCAACGGCATTACCATCACTGAATGCCCGATGATCCTGGGGATACAATGACCAGAAATTAAACTGGACCAGCCACATAAATACTGTGGCTACAAGAGCAGGTCAGAAGTTGGGAATTCTGCAGCGAACAACTCACCTCCTGACTCCTAAAGTCTTTCCATTACCAACAAGGCACAGGTCAGGAGTGTGATGGAATACTCTCCACTTGCCTGGTTGACTGCAGCTCCAGCAACACTCAAGAAACATAGAAAAATAGGAGCAGGAGCAGGCCATTCGGCCCTTCGAATCTGCTCCACTATTCAATACGATCATGGCTGATCATCCAAACTCAGCACCCTGTTCCCGCTTTCTCCCCATATCCCTTGATCCCTTTAGCCCTAAGGACTATATCTAACTCTTTCTTGAATATATTTAATGATTTGAGATCACCACAATTCAGGACAAAGCAGCCGCTTGATCGGCAGCCCATCCACCACCTTCAACATTCACTTCCTCCACCACTACTGTGGCTGTAGTGTGTACCATCTACAAGATGCACTGCAGCAACTTATCAAGGATCCTTCAACAGCACCTTCCAAACCCACGGCCTCTACCACCTAGAAGGCCAAGGGCAGCAGATGCATGGGAACACCACCACCTGCAAGTTCCCCTCCAAGCCACACACCATTCTGGCTTGGAAACATCGCCGTTCCTTCACTGTTGCTGGGTGAAAATCCTGGAACTCCCTTTGTAACAGCACTGTGGGTGTACCTACACCATACAGACTGCAGCGGTTCAAGAAGGTTCATCACCACCTTCTCAAGGGTAACTAGGGATGGGCAATAGAGCAACGCCGACATCACATGAATGAATAAATTAAGTTACATTAAAACTTTATATAATACTGGTTAGGCATCAACTGGAATATTGTGTCTAATTGTGGGCACCACACTTAACAAAGGATGTGAATGTCTGAGACAGGGTGCAGAGGAGATTCCAGGATTCCAGGCTAGGGGGAAGAACAGGGATGTGCGACTAATTGGATAGCTCTTTCAAAGAGCTGGCGCAGATAGCCTCCTCTGTGTTGCTTCATTCTATGATTCTAACCTAGTTGGCCTGCTTCCCACAGCTAGTTCCTCCGTCACTGATCAGATCTATCCTGGCTCCAGTGCTGATTCCCTGCCTAACCCAGTCTGGCCTGCTCCCTAGTTCTAGTTGCTCCCTTGTCAATCCAGCCTATCCCAAGCTCCAGGCCCAGCTGTCCTGGTTTCGGATACTGACTGTTCTCTCAGTGGTGTGAGGCACTCTCAGTTCCCAGTGTGTACACAGAGAAATGGAGACTTGGTGTAGACTCGGAACCTGCCTGTACTGGAACCTCATGCATGTTGAGTATTTACAACAGCCCTCAGATCTCTGCGCTCCTCCAGTTCTGGCCTGCTGCATATTCCTGATTTTAATCACTCCACCATTGGCTCTGTAATTACCTCCCTAAACCTGTCCGACTCTATACTTCTCTCTTCGTCCTTTATGACTTGCATTAAAAACTACCTATGACCAAACTTTTGGTCTCATATCCTAACATCTACTTATGTACATAGGAACTTAGGAAATAAGAGTTGGAGTAGGCCATTAGGCCCCTCAAGCCTGCTCTGCCATTCAATATATCATGACTGATCTTCTATCTCAATGCCATTTTCCTGCACTATCCCCATATCCCTTGATTTCTTTAATATCTAGAAATCTATCCATCTCTGTCTTGAATATACTCAATGACTGAACCTCCACAGCCCTCTAAGGTAGAGAATTCCAAAGATTCACGACTCTCTGAGTGAAGAGAGTCCTAAATGGTCTCCCTGATACTGTGTCCCCTGGTTCTAGACCCCCCCCCCCCCCCCCCACCACCACCCCCTCTCCTCCCCAGGCAGAAGTAACATCCTTCCTGCATCTACCCTGTTGAGCCCTATAGGAATGAGATTACCTCTCATTCTCCTGAACTCTAGAGAATAGGCCCAGTCTCCTCAGTCTCTTATAAGATATTCCCACCATCCTAGGGATCAGTCTGGTGAACCTTAGTTGCACTCCCTCTATGGCAAGTATATCCTCCCTTCGCTAAGGAGATCAAAACTGTATAAAATTGCAGTCCCACCAAAGCTTTATACAGTTGCAGTAAGACTTCTTTACTCCTGTAGTCAAATCCTCTTGCAATAAAGGCCATTATACCATTTGCCTCCCTAATTGCTTGTTGCACCTGTATGTTAGCTTTCAGTGACTTATGAACAAGGACACCCAGGTCCCTTTGTAGGCTCAGTAGTGGTTTCTGTTTGATTATTCTCTTGTGCAGCACCTTGGGACATTTTACTATGCTAAATAGATTATATAAATGCAAGTTGTTGTTGTAATACCAGCAGTCTCTGTCCTGTAGTATTAGCAACCGAACAGAAGGGGGAGCTGCAGACTAATTGAGAGGGCTTGAAGTGAGCAGAAGGAAGGAGATCTATGGCAGGCCTGTTCACACCAACCAATCACTAAACTATACAGATTAGCAGGAGAGGCACTGTACTATGGAAACTGGCTCAGTAATGGCAAATTTGCTTTTGAATCAGGTATGTCATGGGTTCAAGCCCCACGCCAGGGACTACAGTGTGTAGTTTAGGCTGTTCCTGCAGTGTTGAGGGAGTTCTGCATCGTTGGAAGGGTAGTATGAAGAGCAGAAGAAATAGGCTAAAATAAAAGCAAAATACTGCGGATGCTGGAAATCTGACATAAAAACAAGAAACGCTGGAAATACTCAGCAGATCTGGCAGCATCTGTGGAGAGAGTTAATGTTTCAGGTCAGTGACCCTTCTTCAGAACTGGCCTGAAACGTTAACTCTGCTTCTCTCTCCACAGATGCTGCCTGACCTGCTGTGTTTTTCCAGCATTTCTTGTTTTTATTATAGAAGAAATAGGCTGTTTGGCCTCTTGTGCCTGCTCTGCCATTCAATAAGATTGTGAATAAACTCTACGTCAATTCCACTTTTCTGCCCTATTCCCATATCCCTTGATTCCCAAAAATCTATTGATCTCAGTATTGAATATACTCATCAACTGAGCATCCCAGGCCCTCTGGGGTAAAAAATTCCAAAGATTCACAACCCTCTGAGTCGAGAAATGTCTCCTTATCCCAGTCCAAAATGGCTGACCCCTTATCTGAGGCTAGTTTGTAGTGTACATTAATGATTTAGATGTGAATATAGGAGGTATGATCAGTAAGTTCGCAGATGACATGAAAATTGGTGGTGTCGTAAATAGTGAGGAGGAAAGCCTTAGATTACAGGACGATATCGATGGACTGGTAAGATGGGTAGAACGGTGGCAAATGGAATTTAATTCTGAGAAGTGTGAGGTGATGCATTTTGGGAGGACCAACAAGGCAAGGGAATATACAATGGATGGTAGGACCCTAGGAAGTACAGAGGGACCTTGGTGTACTTGTCCATAGATCACTGAAGACAGCAGCACAGGTCGGAAGGCATATGGGATACTTGCCTTTCTTAGCTGAGGCATAGAATATAAGAGCAGGGAGGTTATGATGGAACTGTATAAAACGCTAGTTAGGCCACAGCTGGAGTACTGTGTGCAGTTCTGGGCACCAAACTATAGGAAGGATGTGATTGCACTGGAGAGGGTGCAAAGGAGATTCACTAGGACGTTGCCTGGGCTGGAGCGTTTCAGCTATGAAGAGAGACTGGATAGGCTAGGGTTGTTTTCCTTAGAGTAGAGAAGGCTGAAGGTCAATAACCAGGGGGCATAGATTTAAGGTAAGGGGCAGGAGGTTTAGTGGGGATCTGAGGAAAATTTTTTTCACCCAGAGGGTGGTTGGAATCTGGAACACACTGCCTGAAGAGGTGGGAGAGGCAGGAACCTTCACAACATTTAATAAGTATTTAGATGAGTATTTGAAACGCCATAACGTACAAGGCTATGGGCCAAGTGCTGGAAAATGGGATTAGAATAGATAGGTGCTTGATGGTCGGCATGGACACAATGGGCCGAAGGGCCTGTTTCTGTGCTGTATGACTCTATGACTCTATGACTCCTCAACCAAGGAAAACAGCCACTCAGCATCTACTCTGCCATTGCTTACTGTACCTACATGTTGACTTTGTGAATTGTGTACAAGGACCCCCATTTCCCTTTTGAACATCAACATTTACTAGTCTCTCACCTTTTAGAAATATTCTGCTTTTCCATTCTTCTTACCAAAGCAGATATTTCCATATTTCCCTAACATTTTACTCCATCTGCCACCTTCTTATCCAATTACTTTAGTGGTCTGTATTCCTTTGCAACCTTTTTATATGCTCCTTTACAGTTTACTTTCCCACCTAACTTTGTATCTTCAGCAAATTTAGATATTTTACTCTTGGTCCCTTCTCTAATTCATTGATATAGATTGTAAATAGCTCAGGCCAAAGCACTGTTCCTTGCAGAATTCCACTAGTTAGTTACATCCTGCCATCCCAAAAAATACCCATTTATTCATACTTTGTTTTCTATTTGTTAACCAATCTTACAGACTCTGTTACAATCAGGTGAGGAGGGGTCGAAGGGCTCCCCTCTTTTCCCTCTCCTTGTTTGACCGCAACAAGTTTGCTTCTTTTCTGAAAATGATATACTTGCCAATTCAGTAAGTGTTTAACTGTTTACACGCTGTAATCATTAAAAATAAAACAATCGGACATGTTTTCTTGAGTTTAACAAAGAAAGAGGATAGCTTTATTTTACTTAAACTGATCTAAGTAAATAATAAAATACGCTCCGACTTTCATGCACACACACATCCTTGAAGTTCATAGATGCACACAAATAGATTACAGAATGAGGGGGGAAGGATAGATTGGTTAAATTAGAGTCCAGAGAAATAAAAAGGGTGTACAGTCTGTGGAGGTTGGTGACTCAGCTGGCTTTGGGCTGAATTTTCTTATATTCGTTCATGGGATGTGGGCGTCGCTGGCTAGTCCAGCATTTATTGCCCATCCCTAATTGCCCTTGAGAAGGTGGTGGTGAGCTGCCTTCTTGAACCGTTGCAGTCCATCTGGGGTAGGTACACCCACAGTGCTGTTAGGAAGGGAGATCCAGGATTTTGACCCAGTGACAGTGAAGGAATGGTGATATATTTCCAAGTCAGGATGGTGAGTGACTTGGAGGGAACTTGCAGGTGGTGGTGTTCCCATGCATCTGCTGCCCTTGTCCTTCGAGGTGGTCGAGGTCACGGGTTTGGAAGGTGCTGTCTAAGGAGCCTTGGTACATTGTTGCAGTGCATCTTGTAGATGGTACACACTGCTGCCACTGTGTGACGGTGGTGGAGGGAGTGAATGTTTGTAGATGGGGTGCCAATCAAGTGGGCTGCTTTGGCCTGGATGGTGTCGAGCTTCTTGAGTGTTGTTGGAGCTGCACCCATCCAGGCAAGTGGAGAGTATTCCATCACACGCCTGACTTGTGCCTTGTAGATGGTGGACAGGCTTTGGGGAGTCAAGAGGTGAGTTACTCGCCGCAGGATTCCTAGCCTCTCACCTGCTCTTGTAGCCACGGTATTTATATGGCTACTCCAGTTCAGTTTCTGGTTAATGGTAGCCCCTAGGATGTTGATAGTGGGGGATTCAGCGATGGTAATGCTATTGAATGTCAAGGGGAGATGGCTAGATTCTCTCTTGTTGGAGATGGTCATTGCCTGGCACTTGTGTGGCGCGAATGTTACTTGCCACTTATCAGCCCAAGCCTGGATATTGTCCAGGTCTTGCTGCATTTCTACACGGACTTCTTCAGTATCTGAGGAGTCGCGAATGGTGCTGAACATTGTGCAATCATCAGCGAACATCCCCACTTCTGACCTTATGATTGAAGGAAGGTCATTGATGAAGCAGCTGATGATGGTTGAGGCTAGGACACTACTCTGAGGAACTCCTGCAGTGATGTCCTGGAGTTGAGATGATGGACCTCCAACAACCACAACCATCTTCATTTGCTAGGTATGACTCCAACCAGCAGAGAGTTTCCCCCCTGATTCCCATTGGGCGGCACAGTGGCGCAGTGGTTAGCACTGCAGCCTCACAGCTCCAGGGACCCAGGTTCGATTCTGGGTACTACCTGTGCGGAGTTTGCAAGTTCTCCCTGTGACCGTGTGGGTTTTCGCCGGGTGCTCCGGTTTCCTCCCACAGCCAAAGACTTGCAGGTGATAGGTAAATTGGCTGTTGTAAATTGTCCCTCGTGTAGGTAGGTAGGTGGTAGGGAATATGGGATTACTGTAGGGTTAGTATAAATAGTGGTTGTTGGTCAGCACAGACTCGGTGGGCCGAAGGGCCTGTTTCAGTGCTGTATCTCTAAATAAATAAAGACTCCAGTTTTACTAGGGCTCCTTGATACCCTACTCGGTCAAATGCTGCCTTGATGTCAAGGGCAGTCACTTGCACCTCACCAGTTGTTGTGTGGCTTTCCTTTTGTGGTCCTGATGCTTCCAATTTGAAAATGTGAACGGCTGATTTGGCTGTTCTTCTGGAGACAGTAGTGCAGCTGATTTCCTTTAAGCAGTCTCTGTCTGCAGCCGGGGCATCCCTGGGTGGTCACAGTCAGCAAACAGGGTTCAAAGCTTGCAAGGTGTGTTAGAGAGAGAGAGAGAAAGGAAGGAGGTATCCTACTCGGGTCTTCTCTCATCAGAGTCTAGCTGCTTGCATCTTTACTGCAGAGAATACAGAAGCTTAAGCACATTGCGGGTGGGCCAGTGATTCAAACATAGTCGCTACTAGTGTATTCCCCCTTGCAACTTAGTCCATGTCCCATTCTCATTATTTGCGTGATTATGTTTGAGTGGCTCGTCTCTATCTGTTGAATACCTCAGGTAATGGCCGCAATGCCTTGCTAATGGGAACAGGATCTGTGGTTCAGTCAGATTCCCCAGGTCACTGTCCTTGATGGGTATGTGCAGACATGCTGGCTCCATCTCAATGTACTAGAATGTATAAGGTATAGTAATGCAAACTGGTGTAGCCATCTTTAGCTGCAAGCATCGAGTCACATTTAATCTCTGCTTTTTAAATTCAATTCGGGTTTCCAGTCGGTGGATTAAAAATCATCATTCAACATAAAGCATGTTTTCATGACATCTTCACACCACATGAAATGAAATGCGATGACAGCAACATTTCATTATAAGGTTGTAAATAAAAATAAGGAACTATGCATTCATCCTGAAACATCAATTATCAATCTTAGATTGCCATAGCTATGGTCTGGTTAAGTTTTCATCCGGGATGATTCTGTGCTGAGTTAAACTCTGGATAAAGCATCAGCTATGAGGGCGGTACAGTGGCGCAGTGACTAGCACCGCAGCCTCACAGCTCCAGTAACCTGAGTTTGGTTCTGGGTACTGCCTGTGCAGAGTTTGCAAGTTCTCCCTGTGACCGCGCGGGTTTCCTTCGGGTGCTCCGGTTTCCTCCCACATGCCAAAGACTTGCAGGTTGATAGGTAAATTGGCCATTGTAAAAAAGTGCTCCTAGTGTAGGTAGGTTGTAGGAGAATTGAGGGAAGGTGGGGATGTGAGAGGGAAAAATGGAATTAATGTAGGATTAGTATAAATGGGTGGTTGATGGTCGGCATGGACTCGTTGGGCCGAAGGGCCTGTTTCGGTGCTGTATCTCTCTATAACATTATTTTTCACTTAGATGGCAAGGTTGAAAAAGCAGGCTCCATTGAAATAGCCTTGCATTCTGGGTTTTGAATTTCTCCACAAATGTCAAGGGGCTGTGGTTAGTAAAAGCTACGGTCTCTCTTTATGCATTACAGACATATACTTCAAATTGTTTGAGAATCAGTATCAGCCCCAGAGTTTCCTTCTACACAGTAGAGTATTTCTTCTGATGTCCGTTTAATTTCTTGGAGAAATACCCAACTGGTCTCCTAATGCCTGACTCATCATCTAGCAGCAGAACGGCACCTGCTTCTAAGTCGCTAGCATCAACTGCCAGTTAAAATGGTTTGCTAAAGTTTGGAGCTGCCAGCACCGGTTCATTGGTTAAGATGCCTTTCAGCCTCTCGAAAGCTGTTTGGCATCTCCCTGACCACACTACCTTCGCTCTTTTCTGTAACAAGTCTGCCAGTGGGGTGGCTATACTGCTGAAGTTTGGGATGTACTTGCAGTGGAACCCACACATTCCCAAAAGTCACATTATTTCCTGTTCAGTCGTGGATACAGAAAAATCCTTCAATGCCTGCACCTTTACTGCTCTGGGCTGACCCTTTCAACAAGTCTATTTTTGTTATGTAAGTGGTGTTTTCTAATCTATTGATACCATCTTGCAGGTGGGGAATTGGGCAGGAGTCAACTCTGGTCACTGCATTAACCTTTCTGTAATCAATGCAGAGCCTTGTTGAGCCTTGGGCTTGGGAATGAGCACAACTGGGAAACTCCAGCTGCTCTGACTGGGCTCAATCAGGTTGTGCTCCAGCATTTACTGAATTTCCTCCCAAATCTGGGTCAGTTTCCCAGAACCAAGGCAATAGGAATTTTGCTTTATGGGAGGGGTCTCTCCTACATCCACAACGTGTAGGGTAAGGGTTGTGCATCCCGGTTTGTACCTGCATATCTCTTTAAGTGCTGTGAGCAGCCTTGTTAGGTCTTTGTTCTGCATTTAAATAGGAGAGTACGGTGTCTAATTTCCCTAACATTTCAGTGTCAGTTAACCGGATGGTAGGGGGCTTGATCTGGGAATCCTCCAGGCCTCCCTCTAACTCATCCTCAGAGTCCCTTTCACCCTCCTCTTTCCTGACTGCCTGACAAACCTGTGATTGTTTGTCCCCTTCCTGGCTGTGATACTGCTTTAACATATTGACGTGGCACAGCCTTTCCTTTTTCCTAGTTTAGGGTGTCTGATGAGGCACCGCTATGCTGAATTGTGCCTTTCATATTGTCATGCAATGAGGTGATGATACTTAGTAGCTTTGGTGGACATCCGATCTTTGCTAGGAGTCTGAAAAGACCATGTCTGCTGACGAGGTCAAAGGCTTTGGTGAGATCAATGATAGCAATGTAGAGGGGCATCTGTTGTTCATGGCATTTCTCCTGTAGCTGGCGAAGGGAGAACAGCACATCAATGGTGGATTTCTCTGCTCGAAAGCCGCACTGTGCCTCAGGGTAGACACACTCAGCCAGCTTCTGGAGTCCGTTTAAAACGACTTGAGCGAAGACTTTCCCCACTATGCTGAGCAGGGAGATTCCACGGTAGTTGTTGCAGTCACCGCGGTCACCCTTGTTCTTAAAGAGGGTGATGATATTGGCATCGCGCATGTCCTGTGGTACTGCTCCCTCGTCCCAGCACAGGCAAAGCAGTTCATGGAGTGCTGAGAATATAGCAGGCTTGGCACTCTTGATTATTTCAGGGGTAATGCCGTCCTTTCCAGGGGCTTTTCCACTGGCTAGAGAATCAATGGCATCACTGAGTTCTGATTTTGTTGGCTGTTCGTCCAGCTCATCCATGACTGGCAGAGACTGGGCTGCATTGAGGGCGGTCTCAGTGACAACATTTTCCCTGGAGTGCAGTTCTAGGTAGTGCTCCACCCAGCGGTCCATTTGTTTGCGTCAGTGATCGTTTCCCCTGATTTACACTTGAGGGGGGGGGCGATCTTCTTGATGGTTGGCCCAAACGCTCTCTTAATGCCATCATACATTCCTCTGATGTTTCCGGTGTCGGAGGCCAGCTGAATACGACTGCATAGGTTCAAGTCTTCAGAAGAAGGCATTTTCCTCCACACAAGATCAGATGGCAGGTTGTTCAACTTTGCCCGTCTTAGAGCGAAGACCAAAGTACGGAAAGTCCTCAGCAGGGAACTCCTCTTTGCTGACGACGCTGCATTAACATCCCACACAGAAGAGTGTCTGCAGAGACTCATCGACAGGATTGTGGCTGCCTGCAACGAATTTGGCCTAACCATCAGCCTCAAGAAAATGAACATCATGGGACAGGATGTCTGAAATGCTCCATCCATCACTATCGGTGACCACGCTCCGGAAGTGGTTCAAGAGTTCACCTACCTAGGCTCAAACTATCACCAGTAACCTGTCTCTCGATGCAGAAATCAACAAGTGCATGGGAAAGGCTTCCACTGCTATGTCCAGACTGGCCAAGAGGGTGTGGGAAAATGGCGCACTGACACGGAACACAAAAGTCCGAGTGTTTCAAGCCTGTGTCCTCAGTACCTTACTCTACCAAGAGCGATGTCTCAACTCATTCCATCTTCACTGCCTCCAGAGAACCCTTGGCATCGGGTGGCAGGACCATACATCCAACGCAGAAGTCCTCGAGGCAGCCAATATCCCCAGCATATACATCCTAATGAGCCAGCGGCGCTTGAGATGGCTTGGCCATGTGAGCCACATGGAAGATGGCAGGATCCCCAAGGACACATTGTACGGCGAGCTCGTCACTGGTATCAGACCCACTGGCCGTCCATGTCTCCGCTTTAAAGATGTCTGCAAACGCGACATGAAGTCCTGTGACATTGATCACAAGTCACGGGAGTCAGTTGTCAGTGATCGCCAGAGCTGGCGGGCAGCCATAAAGACGGGGTTAAAGAGTGGCGAGTCGAAGAGACTTAGCAGTTGCCAGGAAAAAAGACAGAAGTGCAAGGGTAGAGCCAACTGTGTAACAGCCCCGACAACCAATTTTAGCTGCAGCGCCTGTGGAAGAGTCTGTCACTCTAGAATTGGCCTTTCCAGGCGCTGCTCCACAAACCACTGACCATCTCTCGGTGCTTACCCATTGTCTCTCGAGACAAGGAGGCCAAAGAAGAAGAAGAAGAAGTCTAGGGTGTCAATTAAATAATTCACCTCACTAATCCTCTTTACTACTTTGTATGGGCCACTGAACCAGTGGTTCACCCTGTCTTGGTAGTAGCATTAACACATGGTTTCTGGGCTGAAATGTTCTGGCCTTGGCATGTTTATCCATTTGCCTTTTCATTGCTATCTGGGAGGTTTTTAGGTGTTCCTGAGCCACTGCACAGGCTCTCGTGAACTGCTCACGGAACACAGAGATGTAGTCTAACATGAAATGCACGTTGTGCTCTAAACACATCACCTTGATTAGTTTAAGAGTACTTCTCACCTCATGTCCATAAACTAACTCAAAGGAACTGAAACCAGTGGACTCATGAGGTGAGTCATGGTAGCAAACAGAAGAAATCCCAGCCCTTTGTCCCAGTCATGGGAGTACTCTTAGCAGTAAGCCCTGATCATTGTTTTTCGGGTCTGGTTGTACCGCTCCAAAGCCCCTTGTGACTGTGAGCAGCAGGCTGACGACTTAAGCTAGATTCTGCTGAGATTACCCATGACCTTTTGAAAAATACTGGACATAAAATTCGTGCCTTGATCTGACTGGATCTCGACAGGCAGCCCGTATCGGGTGAAGAATTGGGTTTGCCCCTACACAGCTATCTTGGCAGAAATGATTCTTAGAGGGATAGCCTGTGGAAATCGTATAGCCACATCCACAGTGGTGAGAAGATACTGGTAGCCCCCTTTTGTTTTCAACAGGGACCCCAAACAATCCACCAGCACTCTGCTGAACGGTTCCCCAAAAGCTTGAATGGGAATTAGGGGTGCAGGATTTATTGCAGGGTGAGGCTTTCCCACAACCTGGCACATGTAGGAGGTTTTACAGAACTCCACCATATCCTTGTGGAGGTGTGGCCAGTAAAAATGCTGTTTGATGCAGGCTTGGGTTTTTCTGACAGCAACATGTCCAGCCATTGGAATCTCTTGGGCTATTCTTAATATTTCCCTATGGTACCTCGGCAGCACCACTACCTGGTGAACCGCTGGCCACTCTTGGTCTGCAGGCCTGTGAGGAGGTCTCCACTTCTTCATCAGCACCTCATCCTTTAAATAGTAGCACTCTGGAACTCCCTCTGCTTCAGTTTCAGTTTGGGCAGTCTGTGCTAACTTTTTTAGCATTGGCTTGGTTTGCTGATCCTCGACAAGGAAGACTTGTTTAACACTTCCTTTGGTTCCTCTAAATTTCCAAAAAAGGTTTCAGATAACCAGAGAGTAGGGTCATCCATCTGCAGTGCCAATTCAGCCTCCTCTGACAGTGCTTGTTTGGCCATGGACCAGGTCACCACACAGTCAGGGAAAATGCCGGGACCTTCTTCCGTAACTGGACTGCCTTCCTGACCTCGTTCAGGGTCTCTAGAACCACTGGGGAAGCTACCACCTTCGTCCCCACCAGGTCATTACCCAGGAGCAGGTTGACCCCGTCCACAGGTAAACTAGGGACAATACCCACAGTTACCGGACCTGAAATAAGGTTGCACTCGAGGTGCACCCAATATAAAGGTATGGGCATATATCTTCCCCCAATACCATTCACTAATGCTTTGTCATACAATGTGCTCTCTGGGGTACCCAGGGGTAAATTGGCCATTAGCAATTGCCCCTAGTATAGGTAGGTGGTAGGGAAGTATAGGGACAGGTGGGGATGTGGCAGGGATATGGAATTAGTGTAGGATTAGTATAAATGGGTGGTTGATGGTCGGCACAGACTCGGTGGGCCGAAGGGCCTGTTTCAGTGCTGTATCTCTAAACTAAAACTAAACTAAACTGACAGTGCGATTTAAAAAAAAAACAAAACTTATCGACCACAAAGCTGCTGTGCTGAGTGCTGCCACTCCCTGCAACTGCCAGAGAGAAAGAGAGAGCTGGGAACACAGAGAGAGAGAGAGAGGGGGTGGGGACAGAGAGAGAGAGAGCGCTGGGAACACAGAGAGAGAGAGAGGTGGAGGGGGGGACAGAGAGAGAGAGTGCGGGGGAATAGAGAGAGAGAGAGGGGTGGGGAACAGAGAGAGAGAGAGAGCTGGGAACACAGAGAGAGAGAGGGGGTGGGGACAGAGAGAGAGAGAGCTGGGAACAGAGAGAGAGAGAGAGGGGGTGGGGACAGAGAGAGAGAGAGAGCTGGGAACAGAGAGAGAGAGAGAGGGGGAGGGGGGACAGAAAGAGAGAGAGAGAGAGCTGGGAACACAGAGAGAGAGAGGGGGGGGGGGCAGAGAGAGAGAGAGAGCTGGGAACACAGAGAGAGAGAGAGAGGGGGTGGGGACAGAGAGAGAGAGAGAGCTGGGAACACAGAGAGAGAGGGGGGGGGGGACAGAGAGAGAGAGTGCGGGGGAATAGAGAGAGAGAGAGAGAGGGGGGGACAGAGAGAGAGTGGGGGATCAGAGAGAGAGAGTGCGGGGGAATAGAGAGAGAGTGGGGGACAGAGAGAGAGCTGGGAACACAGAGAGAGAGAGGGGGGGGGACAGAGAGAGAGAGAGAGCTGGGAACACAGAGAGAGAGAGAGGGGGTGGGGACAGAGAGAGAGAGAGAGCTGGGAACACATAGAGAGAGAGGGGGGGGGGGACAGAGAGAGAGAGAGAGCTGGGAACACAGAGAGAGAGGGGGGGGCGGACAGAGAGAGAGAGAGAGCTGGGAACACAGAGAGAGAGGGGGGGGGACAGAGAGAGAGAGTGCGGGGGAATAGAGAGAGAGAGAGAGAGGGGGGGACAGAGAGAGAGAGAGAGCTGGGAACACAGAGAGAGAGAGAGAGGGGGTGGGGACAGAGAGAGAGAGAGCTGGGAACACAGAGAGAGAGAGGGGGTGGGGACAGAGAGAGAGAGAGAGCTGGGAACAGAGAGAGAGAGAGAGGGGGAGGGGGGACAGAAAGAGAGAGAGAGAGCTGGGAACACAGAGAGAGAGAGGGGGGGGGGGTGGACAGAGAGTGAGAGAGAGCTGGGAACACAGAGAGAGAGAGGGGGGGGGGGGACAGAGAGAGAGAGAGAGCTGGGAACACAGAGAGAGAGAGAGAGGGGGTGGGGACAGAGAGAGAGAGAGAGCTGGGAACACAGAGAGAGAGGGGGGGGGGGACAGAGAGAGAGAGTGCGGGGGAATAGAGAGAGAGAGGGGGGGGGACAGAGAGAGAGAGAGAGCTGGGAACACAGAGAGAGAGGGGGGGGGGGGACAGAGAGAGAGAGTGCGGGGGAATAGAGAGAGAGAGAGGGGGGGGGAACAGAGAGAGAGAGAGAGCTGGGAACACAGAGAGAGGGGGGGGGGAACAGAGAGAGAGAGAGAGCTGGGAACACAGAGAGAGAGAGAGAGGGGGTGGGGACAGAGAGAGAGAGAGAGCTGGGAACACAGAGAGAGAGAGGGGGGGGGACAGAGAGAGAGAGAGAGCTGGGAACAGAGAGAGAGAGAGGGGGGTGGGGACAGAGAGAGAGAGAGTGCGGGGGAATAGAGAGAGAGAGAGGGGGGGGACAGAGAGAGAGAGAGAGCTGGGAACACAGAGAGAGAGGGGGGGGGGACAGAGAGAGAGAGAGAGCTGGGAACACAGAGAGAGAGAGAGAGAGCTGGGAACACAGAGAGAGAGAGAAGGGGGGGGGACAGAGAGAGAGAGTGCGGGGGAATAGAGAGAGAGAGAGAGAGGGGGGGACAGAGAGAGAGTGGGGGATCAGAGAGAGAGAGTGCGGGGGAATAGAGAGAGAGTGGGGGACAGAGAGAGAGCTGGGAACACAGAGAGAGAGAGGGGGGGGGACAGAGAGAGAGAGAGAGCTGGGAACACAGAGAGAGAGAGAGGGGGTGGGGACAGAGAGAGAGAGAGAGCTGGGAACACATAGAGAGGGGGGGGGGGACAGAGAGAGAGAGAGAGCTGGGAACACAGAGAGAGAGGGGGGGGGTCAGAGAGAGAGAGAGAGCTGGGAACACAGAGAGAGGGGGGGGGGACAGAGAGAGAGAGTGTGGGGGAATAGAGAGAGAGAGAGAGGGGGGGGACAGAGAGAGAGTGGGGGATCAAAGAGAGAGAGTGCGGGGGAATAGAGAGAGAGTGGGGGACAGAGAGCGAGAGAGAGCTGGGAACACAGAGAGAGAGAGAGAGGGGGTGGGGACAGAGAGAGAGAGAGAGCTGGGAACACAGAGAGAGAGAGGGGGGGGGACAGAGAGAGAGAGTGCGGGGGAATAGAGAGAGAGAGGGGGGGGACAGAGAGAGAGAGAGAGCTGGGAACAGAGAGAGAGAGAGGGGGGGGGGACAGAGAGAGAGAGTGCGGGGGAATAGAGAGAGAGAGAGGGGGGGGACAGAGAGAGAGAGAGAGCTGGGAACACAGAGAGGGGGGGGGGACAGAGAGAGAGAGAGAGCTGGGAACACAGAGAGAGAGAGAGAGGGGGTGGGGACAGAGAGAGAGAGAGAGAGCTGGGAACACAGAGAGAGAGAGAGGGGGGGACAGAGAGAGAGAGAGAGCTGGGAACAGAGAGAGAGAGAGAGAGGGGGTGGGGACAGAGAGAGAGAGTGCGGGGGAATAGAGAGAGAGAGAGGGGGGGACAGAGAGAGAGAGAGAGCTGGGAACACAGAGAGAGAGGGGGGGGGACAGAGAGAGAGAGAGAGCTGGGAACACAGAGAGAGAGAGAGAGGGGGGGGGACAGAGAGAGAGAGTGCGGGGGAATAGAGAGAGAGAGAGAGAGGGGGGGGACAGAGAGAGAGTGGGGGATCAGAGAGAGAGAGTGCGGGGTAATAGAGAGAGAGTGGGGGACAGAGAGAGAGCTGGGAACAGAGAGAGAGAGAGAGGGGGGGGGACAGAGAGAGAGAGAGAGCTGGGAACACAGAGAGAGAGAGAGGGGGTGGGGACAGAGAGAGAGAGAGAGCTGGGAACACATAGATAGAGAGGGGGGGGGGACAGAGAGAGAGAGCTGGGAACACAGAGAGAGGGGGGGGGGGGGACAGAGAGAGAGAGAGAGCTGGGAACACAGAGAGAGAGGGGGGGGACAGAGAGAGAGTGGGGGATCAAAGAGAGAGAGTGCTGGGGAATAGAGAGAGTGGGGGACAGAGAGAGAGCTGGGAACACAGAGAGAGAGAGGGGGGGGGGACAGAGAGAGAGTGGGGGATCAGAGAGAGAGAGAGTGCGGGGGAATAGAGAGAGAGTGGGGTACAGAGAGAGAGAGTGAGGGACAGAGAGAGAGCTGGGAACACAGAGAGAGAGAGAGGGGGGGACAGAGAGAGAGTGGGGGACAGAGAGAGAGTGGGGGATTAGAGAGAGAGAGTGCGGGGGAATAGAGAGAGAGTGGGGGACAGAGAGAGAGTGGGGGATCAGAGAGAGAGAGTGCGGGGGAATAGAGAGAGAGTGGGGGATCAGAGAGAGAGTGCGGGGGAATAGAGAGAGAGTGGGGGACAGAGAGAGAGTGGGGGATCAGAGAGAGTGAGTGAGGGACAGAGAGAGAGCGGGGGAACAGAGAGAGAGAGAGAGAGCAGAGAAGGGGGGGAGTCAGAAAGAGGGGGGACAGAGAGAGAAAGAGGGGGACAGAGAGAAAGTTTTACAACCAGGTGAGAAAGAGGTCTAGGGGTTCCCTTTCAGCCTTCACCTGGTCTTACTGTAACGGTTTAATTTCAAACACACCGTGTTTTGAGCTCCCCCTTGGTGAATCCTTGTTCACCGCTTTCCAATAAGGCAAAGAAGTGAGCACAAACAGGCTTTCTTAGGTTTAAAGAAGAAAAGTGAAATTTATGAAAACTTAAACTCTAAATCAGTTAATGCCTACAGATACACACCACCCCCCACGCTAGCATGCAAACGTGATATGCACATGCAAATAGAGACAGAAAAGAGCAGAGGAAAAACAACCCTCCACCACCACCCTCTGCCTCCTATCACCAAGCCAATTTTGGCACTGGACCCATTCTCGGAAGATGACCACGCGGCAGCTTACCTCCTCTGCAATCTCTGGTCGGGCGGGAGGACTTCTTCTCATCATCGCTGGGGAAAGGACCTCCCACTTTTCCCTTGCAGCCTGGACGAGAGTGAGCAGGGAGACATCACTGAACCGTGGGGCCACCCATCCTGGCACCTCAGACATCTGCAGTGCCTTGCAGGGGTTAGACCTTGGTAGCTGGGGATCTTCGCTGCCGGCAAGTCAGCTCCAGCAGCAAAGGATTAAAAGTGAAACAGGCTGTATATAGGGCTGGCTGCCATTTAAATACGGCGCCAGCACCTATTGACTTGCCAGCGGATGCCGTTCACGGCATTGCACAGCCTGCATCCCCTCCACATCACTGGGGCGGTTGGGGGGGTACAGGTTGTGGTGGGGGGGGGGGGTGGGGGGTGGTGTTTGCCAGACCTGGACGCGCAATATGAGCGAGTCTGGGAGAGGGGAGTTTGTTACAGATAGAGGCTGGAAGAGACGAGCTTGTTGCAGAGTGTGTATGAGAGTGGGGTCTGTTACAGAGAGAGTCTGGGAGAGATGAGTTGGTGACAGATAGTCTAGAAGAGAGGAGTTTGTTACAGAGACTTTCTAGAAGAGCAGAAATTGTTACAGAGAGAACCTGAGAGAGAGGAGTTTATTTCAGAGAATGTCTGAGAGATGAGTTTGTTACAGAGAGAGTCTGGGAAAGAGGAGTTTGTTACAGACAGTCTGGGAGAGAGGAGTTTGTTACACAGATTGTCTGGGAGAGAGGAGTTTGTTACAGACAGTCTGGGAGAGAGGAGTTTGTTACACAGACTGTCTGGGAGAGCGGCGTGTATTACAGAGAAAGTCAGAGAGAGGAGTTTGTTACACAGACTGTCTGGGAGAGAGGGGTTTGTTACAGAGAGAATCTGAGAGAGAGGAGTTTATTTCAGAGAATGTCTGAGAGAGATGAGTTTGTTACAGAGAGAGTCTGGGAGAGAGGAGTTTGTTACAGACATTCTGGGAGAGAGGAGTTTGTTACAGACAGTCTGGGAGAGAGGAGTTTGTTCCACAGACTGTCTGGGAGAGCGGAGTGTATTACAGAGAAAGTCAGAGAGAGGACTTTGTTACACAGACAGTCTGGGAGAGAGGAGTGTATTACAGAGAAAGTCAGAGAGAGGAATTCGTTACAGACTGTCTGGGAGAGAGGTGTTTGTTACACAGACTGTCTGGGAGAGCGGAGTGTATTACGGAGAAAGTCAGAGAGAGGAGTTTGTTACACAGACTGTCTGGGAGAGCGGAGTGTATTACAGAGAAAGTCAGAGAGAGGAGTTTGTTACACAGACTGTCTGGGAGAGCGGAGTGTATTACGGAGAAAGTCAGAGAGAGGAGTTTGTTACACAGACTGTCTGGGAGAGCGGAGTGTATTACAGAGAAAGTCAGAGAGAGGAGTTTGTTACACAGACTGTCTGGGAGAGCGGAGTGTATTACGGAGAAAGTCAGAGAGAGGAGTTTGTTACACAGACTGTCTGGGAGAGCGGAGTGTATTACAGAGAAAGTCAGAGAAAGGAATTCGTTACAGACTGGGAGAGAGGAGTTTGTTCCACAGACTGTCTGGGAGAGCGGAGTGTATTACAGAGAAAGTCAGAGAGAGGACTTTGTTACACAGACAGTCTGGGAGAGAGGAGTGTATTACAGAGAAAGTCAGAGAGAGGAATTCGTTACAGACTGTCTGGGAGAGAGGTGTTTGTTACACAGACTGTCTGCGAGAGCGGAGTGTATTACGGAGAAAGTCAGAGAGAGGAGTTTGTTACACAGACTGTCTGGGAGAGCGGAGTGTATTACAGAGAAAGTCAGAGAGAGGAGTTTGTTACACAGACTGTCTGGGAGAGCGGAGTGTATTACAGAGAAAGTCAGAGAGAGGAGTTTGTTACACAGACTGTCTGGGAGAGAGGAGTTTGTTACAGAGAGTCTGGGAGAGAGGAGTTTGTTACGGGGAGAGTCTGGGAGGGAAGAGATTGTTATGGAGAGATTCTGGGAGGGAGGAGTTTGTTACAGAGAGTGTCAGGGAAAGAGGAGGTTGTTAAAGAGATTCTGGGAGAGAGGAGTATGTTGCAGACAGCCTGGGAGAGATGTGTTTTTAACAGAGAGTCTGAGAGAGAGTTTGTTATGGAGAGAGAATCTGAGAAAAAGGACATCGTTACAGAGAGAGTCTGAACAAAGAACAAAGAACAAAGAACAAAGAACAGAACAGCAGAGGAACAGGCCATTCGGCCCTCCAAGCCTGCGCCGATCTTGATGCCTGCCTAAGCTAAAACCTTCTGCACTCCGCGGTCCATATCCCTCTATTCCCTTCCTATTCATATATTTGTCAAGATGTCTCTTAAATGTCGCTATCGTATCTGCTTTCACCACCTCCCCTGGCAGCACGTTCCAGGCACTCACCACCCTCTGTGTAAAAAACTTGCCTCGCACATCCCCTCTAAACTTTGCCCCTCTCACCTTAAACATATGTCCCCTAGTAACTGACTCTTCCACCCTGGGAAAAAGCTTCTGACTATCCACTCTGTCCATGCCGCTCATAACTTTGTAAACCTCTATCATGTCGCCCCTCCACCTCCGTCGTTCCAGTGAAAACAATCAGAGTTTTTCCAACCTCTGCTCATAGCTAATGCCCTCCAGACCAGGCAACATCCTGGTAAACCTCCTCTGTACCCTCTCCAAAGCCTCCACGTCCTTCTGGTAGTGTTGTGACCAAAATTGCACGCAATATTCTAAGTGTGGCCTAACTAAGGTTCTGTACAGCTGCAACAGGACTTGCCAATTTGTATACTCTATGCCCCGACCGATGAAGGCAAGCATGCCGTATGCCTTCTTGACCACCTTATCCACCTGCGTTGCCACTTTCAGTGACCTGTGGACCTGTACGCCCAGATCTCTCTGCCTGTCAATACTCCTAAGGGTCCTGCCATTTACTGTATACCTCCCACCTGCATTAGACCTTCCAAAATGCATTACCTCACATTTGTCCGGATTAAACTCCATCTGCCATTTCTCCGCCCAAGTCTCCAACCGATCTATATCCTGCTGTATCCTCTGACAATCCTCATCATTATCCACAACTCCACCAACCTTTGTGTCGTCCACAAACTTACTAATCAGACCAGCTACATTTTCCTCCAAATCATTTATATATACTACAAACAGCAAAGGTCCCCGCACTGATCCCTGCGAAACACCATTAGTCACATCCCTCCATTCAGAAAAACACCCTTCCACTGATACCCTCTGTCTTCTGTGACCGAGCCAGTTCTGTATCCATCTTGCCAGCTCACCTCTGATCCCATGTGACTTCACCTTTTGTACCAGTCTGCCATGAGGGACCTTGTCAAAGGCTTTACTAAAGTCCATATAGATAACATCCACTGCCCTTCCTTCATCAATCATCTTCGTCACTTCCTCAAAAAACTCAATCAAATTAGTGAGACACAACCTCCCCTTCACAAAACCATGCTGCCTCTCACTAATAAGTTTGTTTGTTTCCAAATGGAAGTAAATCCTGTCCTGAATAATCCTCTCTAATAGTTTCCCTACCACTGATGTAAGGCTCACCGGCCTATAATTTCCTGGATTATCCTTGCCACCCTTCTTAAACAAAGGAACAACATTGGCTATTCCCCAGTCCTCTGGGACCTCACCTGTATCCAATTAGGATGCAAAGATTTCAGTCAAGGCCCCAGCAATTTCCTCCCTTGCCTCCCTCAGTATTCTAGGGTAGATCCCATCAGGCCCTGGGCACTTATCTATCTTAATGCTTTGCAAGACATACAACACCTCCTCCTTTTTGATAATGAGATGACTGAGACTATCTGTACTCCCTTCCCTAGGCTCATCATTCACCAAGTCCTTCTCTTTGGTGAATACTGATGCAAAGTACTCATTTCCTCTGGCTCCACATATAGATTCCCATCTCTGTCCTTGAGTGGGAGAGGAGTTTGTTTCAGGGAGTGTCTGGAAGAAAGGAGGTTGTTACGAAGAGAGTCTGGGAGAGAGGAGTTTGTTACAGCAAGTGTCTGGGAGAGAGGAGTTTGTTACAGCGAGTGTCTGGGAGAGAGGAGTTTGTTACAGAGAGTGTCTGGCAGAGAGGAGTTTGTTACGGAGAATGTCTGGGAGAGAGGAGTTTGTTACAGAGAGTGTCTGGGAGAGAGGAGTTTGTTACAGAGAGTGTCTGGCAGAGAGGAGTTTGTTACGGAGAGTGTCTGGGAGAGAGGAGTTTGTTACAGAGAGAGTCTGGCAGAGAGGACTTTGTTACGGAGAGTCTGGGAGAGAGGAGCTTGTTACGGAGAGAGTCTGGGAGAGAGGAGTTTGTTACGGAGAGTGTCTGGGAGAGAGGAGTTTGTTACAGAGAATGTCTGGGAGAGAGGAGTTTGTTACGGAGAGTGTCTGGGAGAGAGGAGTTTGTTACAGAGAATGTCTGGGAGAGAGGAGTTTGTTACAGAGAATGTCTGGGAGAGAGGAGTTTGTAACGGAGAGTGTCTGGGAGAGAGGAATTTGTTACAGAGAGTGTCTGGGAGAGAGGAGTTTATTACAGAGAATGTCTGGGAGAGAGGAGTTTGGTGTGGAGAGTCTGGGAGAGAGGAGTTTGTTACAGAGAGTGTCTGGGAGAGAGGAGTTTGTTACAGAGAGTGTCTGGGAGAGAGGAGTTTGTTACAGAGAGTGTCTGGGAGAGAGGAGTTTGTTACGGAGAGTGTCTGGGAGAGAGGAGTTTGTTACGGAGAGAGTCTGGGAGAGAGGAGTTTATAACAGAGAGTGTCTGGGAGAGAGGAGTTTGTTACAGAGAGTGTCTGGGAGAGAGGAGTTTGTTACAGAGAGTGTCTGGGAGAGAGGAGTTTGTTACGGAGAGTGTCTGGGAGAGAGGAGTTTGTTCCAGAGAGTGTCTGGGAGAGAGGAGTTTGTTACAGAGAGTGTCTGGGAGAGAGGAGTTTGTTACGGAGAGTGTCTGGGAGAGAGGAGTTTGTTACAGAGAATGTCTGGGAGAGAGGAGTTTGTTATAGAGAGTGTCTGGGAGAGAGGAGTTTGTTACGGAGAGTCTGGGAGAGAGGAATTTGTTACAGAGAGAGTCTGGGAGAGAGGAGTTTGTAACAGAGAGTGTCTGGGAGAGAGGAGTTTGTTACGGAGAATGTCTGGGAGAGAGGGGTTTGTTACAGAGAATGTCTGGGAGAGAGGAGTTTGTTACAGAGAGTGTCTGGGAGAGAGGAGTTTGTTACAGAGAAAGTCTGGGAGAGAGGAGTTTATAACAGAGAGTGTCTGGGAGAGAGGAGTTTGTTACAGAGAGTGTCTGGGAGAGAGGAGTTTGTTACAGAGAGTGTCTGGGAGAGAGGAGTTTGTTATGGAGAGTGTCTGGGAGAGAGGAGTTTGTTCCAGAGAGTGTCTGGGAGAGAGGAGTTTGTTACAGAGAGTGTCTGGGAGAGAGGAGTTTGTTACGGAGAGTGTCTGGGAGAGAGGAGTTTGTTACAGAGAATGTCTGGGAGAGAGGAGTTTGTTACAGAGAGTGTCTGGGAGAGAGGAGTTTGTTACGGAGAGTCTGGGAGAGAGGAATCTGTTGCAGAGAGAGTCTGGGAGAGAGGAGTTTGTAACAGAGAGTGTCTGGTAGAGAGGAGTTTGTTACAGAGAGTGTCTGGGAGAGAGGAGTTTGTTACGGAGAGTCTGGGAGAGAGGAATCTGTTACGGAGAGAGTCTGGGAGAGAGGAGTTTGTAACAGAGAGTGCCTGGGAGAGAGGAATTTGTTACGGAGAGAGTCTGGGAGAGAGGAGTTTGTTACAGAGAGTGTCTGGGAGTGAGGAGTTTGTTACGGAGAGTGTCTGGGAGAGAGGAGTTTGTTACAGAGAGTGTCTGGGAGAGGGGAGTTTGTTACGGAGAGTGTCTGGGAGAGAGGAGTTTGTTACAGAGAATGTCTGGGAGAGAGGAGTTTGTTACAGAGAGTGTCTGGGAGAGAGGAGTTTGTTACAGAGAGTGTCTGGGAGAGAGGAGTTTGTTACGGAGAGTCTGGGAGAGAGGAATTTGTTACAGAGAGAGTCTGGGAGAGAGGAGTTTGTAACAGAGAGTGTCTGGGAGAGAGGAATTTGTTACGGAGAGAGTCTGGGAGAGAGGAGTTTGTTACAGAGAGTGTCTGGGAGAGAGGAGTTTGTTACGGAGAGTGTCTGGGAGAGAGGAGTTTGTTACAGAGAGTGTCTGGGAGAGAGGAGTTTGTTACGGAGAGTGTCTGGGAGAGAGGAGTTTGTTACAGAGAATGTCTGGGAGAGAGGAGTTTGTTACAGAGAGTGTCTGGGAGAGAGGAGTTTGTTACAGAGAGTGTCTGGGAGAGAGGAGTTTGTTCCGGAGAGTCTGGGAGAGAGGAATTTGTTACAGAGAGAGTCTGGGAGAGAGGAGTTTGTAACAGAGAGTGTCTGGGAGAGAAGAGTTTGTTACGGAGAATGTCTGGGAGAGAGGAGTTTGTTACAGAGAGTGTCTGGGAGAGAGGAGTTTGTTACAGAGAGTGTCTGGGAGAGAGGAGTTTGTTACGGAGAATGTCTGGGAGAGAGGAATTTGTTACGGAGAGAGTCTGGGAGAGAGGAGTTTGTAACAGAGAGTGTCTGGGAGAGAGGAATTTGTTACGGAGAGAGTCTGGGAGAGAGGAGTTTGTTACAGAGAGTGTCTGGGAGAGAGGAGTTTGTTACAGCGAGTGTCTGGGAGAGAGGAGTTTGTTACAGAGAGTTTCTGGGAGAGAGGAGTTTGTTACAGAGAGTGTCTGGGAGAGAGGGGTTTGTTACAGAGAGTGTCTGGGAGAGAGGAGTTTGTTACGGAGAGTCTGGGAGAGAGGAATTTGTTACGGAGAGAGTCTGGGAGAGAGGAGTTTGTTACGGAGAGTGTCTGGGAGAGAGGAGTTTGTTACAGAGAATGTCTGGGAGAGAGGAGTTTGTTACGGAGAGTGTCTGGGAGAGAGGAGTTTGTTACAGAGAATGTCTGGGAGAGAGGAGTTTGTTACAGAGAATGTCTGGGAGAGAGGAGTTTGTAACGGAGAGTGTCTGGGAGAGAGGAATTTGTTACAGAGAGTGTCTGGGAGAGAGGAGTTTATTACAGAGAATGTCTGGGAGAGAGGAGTTTGGTGTGGAGAGTCTGGGAGAGAGGAGTTTGTTACAGAGAGTGTCTGGGAGAGAGGAGTTTGTTACAGAGAGTGTCTGGGAGAGAGGAGTTTGTTACGGAGAGTGTCTGGGAGAGAGGAGTTTGTTACGGAGAGAGTCTGGGAGAGAGGAGTTTATAACAGAGAGTGTCTGGGAGAGAGGAGTTTGTTACAGAGAGTGTCTGGGAGAGAGGAGTTTGTTACAGAGAGTGTCTGGGAGAGAGGAGTTTGTTACGGAGAGTGTCTGGGAGAGAGGAGTTTGTTCCAGAGAGTGTCTGGGAGAGAGGAGTTTGTTACAGAGAGTGTCTGGGAGAGAGGAGTTTGTTACGGAGAGTGTCTGGGAGAGAGGAGTTTGTTACAGAGAATGTCTGGGAGAGAGGAGTTTGTTACAGAGAGTGTCTGGGAGAGAGGAGTTTGTTACGGAGAGTCTGGGAGAGAGGAATTTGTTACAGAGAGAGTCTGGGAGAGAGGAGTTTGTAACAGAGAGTGTCTGGGAGAGAGGAGTTTGTTACGGAGAATGTCTGGGAGAGAGGGGTTTGTTACAGAGAATGTCTGGGAGAGAGGAGTTTGTTACAGAGAGTGTCTGGGAGAGAGGAGTTTGTTACAGAGAAAGTCTGGGAGAGAGGAGTTTATAACAGAGAGTGTCTGGGAGAGAGGAGTTTGTTACAGAGAGTGTCTGGGAGAGAGGAGTTTGTTACAGAGAGTGTCTGGGAGAGAGGAGTTTGTTATGGAGAGTGTCTGGGAGAGAGGAGTTTGTTCCAGAGAGTGTCTGGGAGAGAGGAGTTTGTTACAGAGAGTGTCTGGGAGAGAGGAGTTTGTTACGGAGAGTGTCTGGGAGAGAGGAGTTTGTTACAGAGAATGTCTGGGAGAGAGGAGTTTGTTACAGAGAGTGTCTGGGAGAGAGGAGTTTGTTACAGAGAGTCTGGGAGAGAGGAATTTGTTGCAGAGAGAGTCTGGGAGAGAGGAGTTTGTAACAGAGAGTGTCTGGTAGAGAGGAGTTTGTTACAGAGAGTGTCTGGGAGAGAGGAGTTTGTTACAGAGAGTGTCTGGGAGAGAGGAGTTTGTTACGGAGAGTCTGGGAGAGAGGAATTTGTTACGGAGAGAGTCTGGGAGAGAGGAGTTTGTAACAGAGAGTGCCTGGGAGAGAGGAATTTGTTACGGAGAGAGTCTGGGAGAGAGGAGTTTGTTACAGAGAGTGTCTGGGAGAGAGGAGTTTGTTACGGAGAGTGTCTGGGAGAGAGGAGTTTGTTACAGAGAGTGTCTGGGAGAGAGGAGTTTGTTACGGAGAGTGTCTGGGAGAGAGGAGTTTGTTACAGAGAATGTCTGGGAGAGAGGAGTTTGTTACAGAGAGTGTCTGGGAGAGAGGAGTTTGTTACGGAGAATGTCTGGGAGAGAGGAGTTTGTTACAGAGAGTGTCTGGGAGAGAGGAGTTTGTTACAGAGAGTGTCTGGGAGAGAGGAGTTTGTTACGGAGAATGTCTGGGAGAGAGGAATTTGTTACGGAGAGAGTCTGGGAGAGAGGAGTTTGTAACAGAGAGTGTCTGGGAGAGAGGAATTTGTTACGGAGAGAGTCTGGGAGAGAGGAGTTTGTTACAGAGAGTGTCTGGGAGAGAGGAGTTTGTTACAGCGAGTTTCTGGGAGAGAGGAGTTTGTTACAGAGAGTGTCTGGGAGAGAGGAGTTTGTTACAGAGAGTGTCTGGGAGAGAGGGGTTTGTTACAGAGAGTGTCTGGGAGAGAGGAGTTTGTTACGGAGAGTCTGGGAGAGAGGAATTTGTTACGGAGAGAGTCTGGGAGAGAGGAGTTTGTTACAGAGAGTGTCTGGGAGAGAGGAGTTTGTTACAGAGAGTGTCTGGGAGAGAGGAGTTTGTTACAGAGAGTGTCTGGGAGAGAGGAGTTTGTTACAGAGAGTGTCTGGGAGAGAGGAGTTTGTTACAGAGAGTGTCTGGGAGAGAGGAGTTTGTTACAGAGAGGGTCTGGGAGAGAGGAGTTTGTTACAGAGAGTGTCTGGGAGAGAGGAGTGTGTTACAGAGAGTGTCTGGGAGAGAGGAGTTTGTTACAGAGAGTGTCTGGGAGAGAGGAGTTTGTTGCAGAGAGTGTTTGGGAGAGAGGAGTTTGTTGCAGATAGTCTGGGAGAGAGGAGTTTTTGACCGAATGTTTGTGAGATGGGCTTGTATTGCACAGAGTGGGCTGGATTTGTGCAGTGATCAGGTGTGTGAGTGGAGGCAATGCTGCACTGATAATTTGAGAGATGAAGCATTGTGTGGAAACCCAACGTTGTGTTGTCATTTCTGGAATTTGTCAGGATGTGAAAGTTACAAGGTGGTGTTGCTGCTATGATGGAGCAGGACTGCAATTACAATTGCTGATGTGGTATTTACCATGTATTTGCACCCGCTTGAGTCGGATTTATTGGGGGGGTGCGGTTTCCTATTTCCTCATGGGGATCACGTGCCTTCTGATCCCTGGCCATTTAAAGGTGCCAGCACCGCGGAGAGGTCTCAGTGCTGCCATGGTAAGGCAGGCATGAGGATTGTTGCATGAATTCAGGAAGTGGAGCAGCGGGGTGCAGCCGCCATTGCCTGGCAGCAGCGCAGCCCTCGAGGCAAGTGCGGGCACTGAGGTGGTGCAGAGGAATTAGCCCATGAGCAGAGGGGAGGTGCAGAGGAGATGGGTCCACAGGCAAGGTCCCCTCTGCAGGGACAGCGCACAGCAGGGCGAGCAACCCGCTGGAATGGGTCTCTTAAACCCAGTCTTTTTTGATCTCTGCACTGTGCAGTAAAGATTCAGAGGGAGGCAGGGCCAGGTGGTGGCTGGACAAGCTGGTGACGATCGACTCGCGGCCAGCTATGCCAAGAAGAGCATCTCTGCAGTGTAGAGTGTACCAGACTCACCTTAGTTACCTCCAAATACCTGAGCGCCAGTGTTAGCAAAGACTGTCCAGGGAGGCTGTCACCGACTTATGAGCCCTGCTGCAGGACAAGCTGCGACCAATGGGCTTTGGGAGTCACCCAGTGCTCGTGGCTCTGAAGATCACTGTGGTACTCAATGTTTACACCTCCTGCTCTTTTCAGGGATCCAATGGGGGCAAGTGTGGGGTCTCCCAGTCAGCAGCCCACCGCTGCATCAAGGAGGTCACCAATGTGGCCTGGTGACTATGTGCACTACCGGACCGACCCTGACACTCAGGCCGAGAAGACCATCAGATTCAGGGCCGTTGCTGGATTCTCCCAGGTACAAGGTGTGATAGACTGCACACATGTGGCCATCAAGGCTCCAATGGTCTAGCCAGCTGCCTTCATCAACAGGAAGAGCTTCCATTCAGTCAACGTTCAACTGTTCTGCGACCGCCGAAAGTGTTTCCTGCAAGTATGTGCCCACTTCCCAGGAAGCAGCCATGACGCCTACCTACTTCAACAGTCCCAGGTGCCACAGATTTTCAGGACCTCGCTCGCCTTCAGGGATGGATTCTCAGGGACAAGAACTACTCATTGAAGACATGGCTACTGACGCCTGTGAGGAACCCTCGCACTGCAGCGGAGGAGAGTTACACCTCGCACGGCTCCACTTGAGTTACCATCGAACAGACCATTGGGCTGCTGAAGATGAGATTCCGCTGCCTGGATCGATCCGGTGGTCCCCTGAGTATGTCCCAGCGAGGGTCTCGCATATCCTGGTGGTCTGCTGTGCTCTGCACAATCTAGCACTGCATAGGGAGGAGGCCTTACATGAGGATGACATGCTTGATCGCCACTCCTTATGCGAGAAGGAGAATACGGAGGAGGATGCTGAGCAGGCAGCGTGGGATGATGAAGCGTTTGTACTGGAGGCGAGGGCCATTGAGAGACGTACAAGGGAGGCTCAGGACAATCTCACACATACCTGGTTTCTGCAACTATGATGCTCTTTCCAAGTGATCTCGATAAATACTCACCTCACTGGCTTCCGTGTGTTGCCTCTTTCCTGACTCACTCCCATAATTTGTGCCCAGGCTCACCAGGCACATGCACAAAGCTGAGAAAGTGCCCATACCAGCCTGCCCCTGCACTGGCAGCCCATTGAGAGAGCAAGTGTGAGCGTGGCATCTGACAGAGCAGCAGGGAAAGAATGAGAGATTTTCAACAATAAAAGTGACCTCTATTTAGTTAAACATTCACAATACCCAATAACAGGACCAAGTTTCACCCATGAAACCCCAAGTACGTCTAGATGCTCTTCTTCACACACTTGCATGAGCTTCTATGAAGTGCACCCCCTGTGCTAGCAGCTGAGGTGGAGGCAGGCTGCTGAACACGCTGCCCTGTGGCCTGGGATTACTTTGGTGAGTGTCCTCTGGCTGCCTGAGGCCTGGAGAGTCCTGGCTGGTTTAGGGGTTCCTGCACAGGTGCAGCAGCCTCCTCGGTTGTTGCAGCTACTGGATCTGGGGTCACTGGTGGAGGGGCTGAGGAACCACTGTCCACACTGTTACGAGGGTTTCCATTTTTTGTTAAAACTTGAGAATCTATATTTTTAAACTGAAAAAGATTTAATGGATACTGGAATCTTGAAGAAGCTAAACTTTGGGTGTTTTTCTTAAAAGGAAGGTCAACAGAAGGTTGACCAGTAAACAAATCTTACTGGACAATGTCTGTTTGCAAAGAACCCAGCAGGGGGTTGTGTTATGACCTGAAGGGACAGATGTTTAAAAGGAAATGACAGACCATGATTTATAGCTGTCACAGGGTTGCTGCTGAACAGTTTTGGTTTCATTTTGAACTGTTAAAAAAGCCAGTTCATTAAGCTAAAAAGTGGAAGGTTGCAGTTTGATTATTGACCTGCCAAGAGAATAGAAGATCCAGCCAGCCCATCTCTCTCTTGAAAAGCAAATCCTATGTCGAGTGTGTTTACTCTTGCCTCTTATATTTGAAGAAATCCTGAATGTTTTCAGAAACCTTGCATCTTTAAAAGATATTTGCATCGAATGTGTGAGGATTGAAACCTTTGTCGCTGCACACCTGATGTAAAACCCATGTGAAGCCTTCTGTAGCTGCATCTTTTGAAAGCTTACCCAGACTGTTCATCAACATCACCTGGAAAGAACTGTTCCAGGAAGATTCCTAGTGGCAGTTACCTATTCGCCTTTGTGACACCTCATCAAAACAAAGGACTTCAAAAGAACAAAGAACAGTACAGCACAGGAACAGGCCATTCGGCCCTCCAAGCCTGCGCCGATCATGATGCCTGTCTAAACTTAAACTTTCTGCACTTCCAGGGTCCGTATCCCTCTATTCCCTTCCTATTCATGTATTTGTCAAGATGCCTCTTAAACGTCACTATCGTACCTGCTTCCACCACCTCCCCTGGCAGCAAGTTCCAGGCACTCACCACCCTCTGTGTAAAAAACTTGCCTCGCACATCCCCTCTAAACTTTGCCCCTCGCACCTTAAACCTATGTCCCCTAGTAACGGACTCTTCCACCCTGGGAAAAAGCTTCTGACTATCCACTCTGTCCATGCCACTCATAACTTTGTAAACATCTATCATGTCGCCCCTCCACCTCCGTCGTTCCAGTGAAAACAATCCGAGTTTATCCAACCTCTCCTCATAGGTAATACCCTCCAGACCAGGCAACATCCTGGTAAACCTCTTCTGTACCCTCTCCAAAGCCTCCACATCCTTCTGGTAGTGTGGCGACTAGAATTGTATGCAATATTCCAAGTGTGGCCTAACTAAGGTTCTGTACAGCTGCAGCAAGACTTGCCAATTTTTATACTCTATGCCCCGACCGATGAAGGCAAGCATGCCGTATGCCTTCTTGACTACCTTATCCACCTGCGTTGCCACTTTCAGTGACCTGTGGACCTATACGCCCAGACATCTCTGCCTGTCAATACTCCTAAGGGTTCTGCCGTTTACTGTATACTTTCCACCTGCATTAGACCTTCCAAAATGCATTACCTCAGATTTGGCCAGATTAAACTCCATCTGCCATTTCTCTGCCCAAGTCTCCAACCGATCTATATCCTGCTGTATCCTCTGACTTCCTTCCATACCTTCTTTTAAACTTGTGTTTTTTTAAAAATTCCTTTTATTTCTTTGTAACAGCTGCAAACAAAAATCCCTTTTTTCCCCAGGCAACCAGTTTTGTATGTATGTGTGTGTGCGTGTGAGGGCTAGGGTAAAAATAAGGGGCTTTAATATTTCAATTTGTGCGTATGTTTACATCATTATTGGTGAAGAGTTGGTTTACAATAAATGGATAATTTTTTTGTTTATTAAAGAAACCTAGTTGGTGTGCTTTATTCTGGGGACAAATAGAGTCTCTGATTGATGGTTTCGGTATGTGGGAAAGTTTAAATATATGTTGTGACCTGTGGAGAAGTGGGACTGAATTAACAATGTACTCCACCTGCCTCAGGAGGAGTTGTAACAACATTCAGAGTGCCCTGAGGGGACCTCCCAGATGTGGAGAGCAGCCACTTCTCCTCTCTTTCAAGACTCACTTGAGCCTCCCTGTTGACCATAGAAGGACCAGGACCTCGAGCAGACACTAGGAGCCTTGTCCCCATCTCACCTTGCCACTGCTATGTTGAACTCATGGCTAAGGCGAGTCTGGTCTGTGTGCATCTCTGAGACCTGGCTGTCCATGAGGGTTGCCAACTTCTCAATGGAGGAAGCCATGCGCTCCCATGCCTGAGACATTGCAGCACTCATGGCATGGATGGATGCCTCCCTCGACCGCTCATGGCCACGGATTACCTCTCGCAGCTCGGCCAGATGTTCCCGTACCTCTCTCTGCAATTCCAGCATGTTCTCTGCTGCTGACACCAGAGACCTGTCATCAGCCTTGGACTCAGCATGGGCCAGGCTCCCCACACTCCTCCGACTGGAAGTGGCCTCACCTGTCACGGCCTCTGTCAGCTGCTCGGATGTTTGTGTGATATTCTCACCCTCTTGTGTCCCTGCATCTAAGTCTGAGCACACATCCAGTGAGGTGAGAGTTTCTGTGCTGGTGAAGGGTGCAGGTGATGGGCCACCTTCTGAGGATTATTCCTCCTCATCCTCAGAGGATGACAGGATTCCAGTGGTGTCAGCTGATCTACCCTCTGATGTGCCACGACCTGCATAAGAAAACACTAACATTTAGGGGTTTTGCTGCATGGATCTGCCTGTGCCAACCATGTGTGATGTTATTCTCTAGAAGGGCAGTGGCGGGCACATGAACACAATATCTCCTCACTCTCTGGGGTGGACACTCTAGTCTCTCTGTCAGCTATGGAATGGACTCCCTGGGAGCCTGTTAGTTCAAGGCCCCTCCTCCTCTGCCAGGATCAGTTACATAGAACATAGAACATAGAACAGTACAGCACAGTACAGGCCCTTCGGCCCACGATGTTGTGCCGAACCTATTAACCTACTCTAAGATCAAACTAACTACCTACCCTTCATTCTACTATCATCCATGTACCTATCCAAGAGTCGCTGAAATGCCCCTAATGTATCTGCTTCTACCACCAGCGCATTCCACGCACCCACCACTCTCTGTGTAAAGAACCTACCTCTGACATCTCCCCGAAACCTTCCTCCAATCACCTTAAAATTATGCCCCCTGGTGATAGCCCTTTCCACCCTGGGAAAAAGTCTCTGACTATCCACTCTATCTATGCCTCTCATCATCTTGTACCCCTCTATCAAGTCACCTCTCATCCTTCTTCGCTCGAATGAGAAAAGCCCTAGCTCCTTCAATCTTTCTTCGTAGGACATGCCCTCCAGTCCAGGCAGCATCCTGGTAAATCTCCTCTGCACCCTCTCTAAAGCTTCCACATCCTTCCTCTAATGAGGCGACCAGAACTGAACACAATATTCCCAGTGTGGTCGAACCAGGGCCTTATAGAGCTGCAGCATAACCTCGCGGCTCTTAAACTCAATCCCCCTGTTAATGAAAGCCAACACACCATACGCCTTCTTAACAACCCTATCAACTTGGGTGGCAACTTTGAGCGATCTATGGACATGGACCCCAAGATCCCTCTATTCCTCCACACTACCAAGAATCCTGTCTTTAAGCCTGTATTCCGCATTCAAATTCGACCTTCCAAAATGAATCACTTCACACTTTTCCAGGTTGAACTCCATCTGCCACTTCTCAGCCCAGCTCTGCATCCTGTCAATGTCCCGTTGCAACCTACAACAGCCTTCCACACTATCCACAACTCCAGCAACCTTCGTGTCATCGGCAAACTTGCTAACCTAGCCTTCCACTTCCTCATCCAAGTCATTTATAAAAATCACAAAGAGCAGAGGTTCCAGAACAGATCCTTGTGGAACACCACTGGTCACCGAGCTCCATGCTGAATACTTTCCATCTACTACCACCCTCTGACTTCTATGGGCCAGCCAATTTTGTATCCAGACAGCCAACTTTCCCTGAATCCCATGCGTCCTTACTTTCTGAATGAGCCTACCATGGGGAACCTTATCAAACGCCTTGCTAAAATCCATATACACCACATCCACTGCTCTTCCTTCATCAATGTGTTTTGTCACATCTTCAAAGAATTCAATAAGGCTTGTGAGGCATGACCTGCCCCTCACAAAGCCTAGCTGACTGTCTCTAATAAAACCATGCTTTTCCAAATAATCATAAATCCTGTCTCTCAGAATCCTCTCCAATAATTTGCCCACTACCGACGTAAGACTGACTGGTCTATAATTCCCAGGGTTATCCCTATTCCCTTTCTTGAACAAGGGAACAACATTTGCCACCCTCCAATCATCCAGTTCTACTCCGGTGGACAGTGAAGACGCAAAGATCATCGCCAAAGTCGCAGCAATCTCTTCCCTCGCTTCCCATAATATCTTTGGGTATATCCCGTCTGCCCCCGGGGACTTATCTGTCCTCATATCATTCATAATTTCCAGCACATCCTCCCTCTTAACCTCAACCTGTTTGAGCATATCAGCCTGTTCCACGCTGTCCTCACAAACAACCAGGTCCCTCTCACTAGTGATTACTGAAGCAAAGTATTCATTTAGGACCTCCTCTACCAACTCCGACTCCAGGCACAAGTTCCCTCCACTATCTCTGATCGGCCCTACCCTCACTCTGGCCATCCTCTTGTTCCTCACGTAAGTGTAGAATGCCTTGGGATTTTCCTTAATCCTACCCGCCAAGGCTTTTTCATGTCCCCTTCTAGCTCTCCTAACTCCATTCTTCAGTTCCTTCCTGGCTACCTTGTAACCCTCTAGAGCCCTGTCTGATCCTTGCTTCCTCAACCATAAGTAAGCTTCCTTCTTCCTCTTGACTAGCTGTTCCACATCTCTTGTCATCCAAAGTTCCTTCACCCTACCATCCCTTCCCTGCCTCATCGGGACAAACCTATCCAGCAGTTGCAGCAAGTGCTCCCTAAACAACCTCCACATTTCTGTCGTGCATTTCCCTGAGAACATCTGTTTCCAATTTATGCTCCCCAGTTCCTGCCTAATAGCATTGTAATTCCCCCTCCCCCAATTAAATATTTTCCCATCCCGTCTGCTCTGTCCCTCTCCATGACTATAGTAAAGGTCAGGGAGTTGTGATCACTATCACCGAAATGCTCTCCCACTGAGAGATCTGCCACCTGGCCTGGTTTGTTGCCAAGCACCAAATCCAATATAGTCTCCCCTCCAGTCGGCCTATCCACATATTGAGTCAGGAAACCTTCCTGGACACACCTGACAAAAACTGCTCCATCCAAACTATTTGCACTAAGGAGGTTCCAATCAATATTAGGGAAGTCAAAGTCACCCATGACAACAACCCTGTTACTTCTGCATCTTTCCAAAATCTGCCTCCCAATCTGTTCCTCCATGTCTCTGTTGCTATTGGGGGGTCTATAGAAAACTCCCAACAAAGTGACTGCTCCTTTCCTGTTTCTGACTTCCACCCATACTGACTCAGTAGACAAACCCTCCTCGACGACCTCCCTTTCTGCAGCTGTGATACTATCCCTGATTAACAATGCCACTCCCCCACCTCTTTTACCTCCCTCCCTATTCCTTTTGAAACATCTAAACCCCGGAACATCCAACATCCATTCCTGCCCCTGTGATATCCACGTCTCCGTAATGGCCACAACATTGTAGCTCCAAGTACTGATCCATGCTCTAAGTTCATCACCCTTATTCCTGACACTTCTTGCGTTAAAATAGACACACTTCAACCCATCATACTGGCTGCAACTTTGCCCTGTCAACTGTCTAACCTTCCTCACAGATTCTCTGCACTCGGTATCTGCCTGTTCAACAGCTATCCCATCCACTGATCCATGGCTCCGGTTCCCATCCCCCTGCCAAAATGTTCTTGGATGTTTGGGATCCTGCTTCCAGTCTTCGCCCTTTCCCTAGTGTCATGGGTCATTTTCTCCTGTGAGCAGAAAGACGTCCAACAGTGACCAGCAGGACACGTGTTCTGGTGGCAGCCCGTTGGCCCCTGATAGGAGCTCTCACTAATGCCTCGACCTCGCAGGGGGGGAGGGGGTGGGTCAGCAGCACAGGGTCTCCAGCCAGGGGGGTGGGTCAGCAGCACAGGGTCTCCAGCTGGGGTGGGTCAGTAACACAGGGTCTCCAGCCAGGGGTGGGGGGGGGGGAGGGGGTGGGTCAGTAACACAGGGTCTCCAGCCAGGGGTGGGGGGGGGGAGGGGGTGGGTCAGCAGCACAGGGTCTCCAGCTGGTGGGGGGGAGGGGGTGGGTCAGCAGCACAGGGTCTCCAGCCTGGGGTGGGGGGGGGGGAGGGGGTGGGTCAGTAACACAGGGTCTCCAGCCAGGGGTGGGTGGGGGGGGGAGGGGGTGGGTCAGCAGCACAGGGTCTCCAGCTGGGGTGGGTCAGTAACACAGGGTCTCCAGCCTGGGGTGGGGGGGGGGGAGGGGGTGGGTCAGTAACACAGGGTCTCCAGCCAGGGGTGGGTGGGGGGGGGAGGGGGTGGGTCAGCAGCACAGGGTCTCCAGCCAGGGGTGGGGCGGGGGGGAGGGGGTGGGTCAGTAACACAGGGTCTCCAGCTGGTGGGGGTGGGGGGAGGGGGTGGCTCAGCAGCACAACAACAGCAAAGTCACTCAGTGAAGCAGCAGTTTAACAAGGGCTGACAATGCTTTAAATATGGCTCCAGAACCTGCTTTCGTCTGCATTGACAGCGCCATTAGCCATGCCCGCCAACGGGATGGGCCTCCTGCATTCAAATGGGCCAGCTACTGCCAGATCGCGGTTAGCGGGCCACAAACATGTCGAGTGGCAATGCCACACTCATCTGTTCCCACTTCAGGCACCCGCAGCATGCTGATAAAATTCAACCCAGAGTGTGGGAGAGGGGAGTTTGTTACATACAGAGTAAAGCTCCTTCTACACTGTCAAACACTCTCAGTGCATGTTTAGTTTGAGGCAGAGTTAAGTTTTGTTTAAATTTTCCCAATAATTTACACCACGATTTTGACAATTGCCGTATGCTACGTATGTTCATTCAAGCTCCTACACCTATGTGGGGTCTCATCTTGCACTTCTTATGAGCTTAGTGACTGCTGCTACTCCCTACTTGTGTATTTTCCAACAGGAATCAAGCTGAATTTCTACCCCTCTCCTCTCCTCCCTCTCTCCACATTCCCACTGCATCCCACCTACCCTACTCCCATCCCCCACCCATGCACACACCCATAAACATAGAAACATAGAAAATAGGAGCAGGAGTAGGCCATTCAGCCCTTCGAGCCTGTTCCACCATTCATTATGATCATGACTGATCATCCAACTCAGTAACCTGTTCCCACTTTTCCCCCATAGCCTTTGATCCCTTTCGCCCCAAGAGCTATATCTAACTCCTTCTTGAAAACATACAATGTTTTGACCTCAACTGCTTTCTGTGGTAGCAAATTCCATAGGTACACCACTCTCTGGGTGAAGAAATTTCTCCTCATCTCAGTCCTGAATAGTTTACCTCGTATCCTTAGACTATGACCCCTGGTTCTGGACTCCCCCACCATCAGGAACATCCTTCCTGCATCTACCCTGTCAAGTCCTGTTAGAATTTTATAGGTTTCTATCAGTTCCCCCCTCACTCTTCTGAACTCCAGCGAATATAATCCTAACAGACTCAATCTCTCCTCATACGCCAGTCCTGCCATCCCAGGAATCAGTCTGGTAAACCTTCGCTGCACTCCCTCTATAGCAAGAACAGCCTTCCTCAGATAAGGAGACCAAAACTGCACACAATATTCCAGTTGTGGCCTCACCAAGGCCCTGTATAATTGCAGCAAGACATCCCTGCTCCTGTGCTTGAATCCTCTCGCTATGAAGGCCAACATACCATTTGTCTTTATTACTGTCTGTTGCACCTGCATGCTTACCTTCAGTGACTGGTGTACGAGAACACCAAGGGCTCATTGCATATTCCCCTCTCTCAATTTATCGCAGTTCAGATAATAATCTGCCTTCCTGTTTTTGCAACCAAAGTGGATAACCTCCCATTTATCCACATTATACAACATCTGCCATGCATTTGCCCACTCACTCAACTTGTCCAAATCACCCTGAAGCCTTTCTGCATCCTCCTCACAACTCATCTGCAAATTTGGAGATATTACATTTAGTTCCCTCATTAGGATGTGTTGAATGAGTGTTGAACTTCCTTGTGTAACTGCAGGCTAGAATCCTAGTTAATTCCAATACTGCTGTAAAAACCAAGCAGCCTGTGGGGTCTTTCACTGTGTTTGATCCTTTCTCCACCATTTTGGGAAAATCAATCACCACTTCAGCCATTGTAGTATAAGGATGTCAAGCGTTAATACCGAAGAGAGTGAGAGAGACCCCTCCCACTGCAATTGATGATGTAACAGTCACATGAGATAGGCTTGAGAAGAAGGTATAGCAGCATGAAGGATGCTGTCTTAGGTGGCTTGTGGAGAGTGTATATAGCAACTGTAAATAATAAAGAGCTGTTAGTTAACATTACTGGACTCTAAGACTTTCTCTAAAATGCTACTAATGCAAACCCAACAATGCAACAGGCATGAGTTCATTCTTATCCAATGAAACATGTTTTACACCTTATTTTCATGCCCCTTAATCCCCTTTCTCCCCACTCTCTCTCATTTCCCCCCTCTCCTCAGAAACATGTCCTGCATATATTCTCTGCTTGAATATTACTCATTGAGAACTCACTCCAAAACCTGAGTAACCCTGTGTATAAATGTACTGTGTGGCTTTCCATCTTATTCCTGACTTCCTCCTTTTAACTGACCAATGAAACAGTATCAGTTTCTCTCTTTCACCTCTTACTTTTACTTTATATTCATTGCTTTGCTTTTTCCTTTAGAGATTGTTTTGGATAGGGAGGAATTCTGTCCCTGTTAGTAGGATCATGGAAAGGGTCCAGGTGACTAGGCCTCATAAAGAAAACCCTGACATCAATAGTCAAAATATAAAACAAAATTTGCCTGTCACTAAATTAACATTCATTTTTAATATATTATTTTAAAATAGTATGTGCTTCAGATAGGGTGATGAGGGAAGTTATTGTGAAAGACCTTGATTAATATCAGTAGAGATACAGTCAGTAACACAGGCGCTGGAGGGAGGGGTTACTGAATGACAGTGTGAGGGAGCTGGATTAATGTCAATTTACATGCAGTCTTTAACACAAGGCACTGGGGAAGAGTTATTGAGTGACAATGTAAGTGGACTATATTAACTTCAGTAGTGATACAGTCAGTGACATAGCTGCTGGGAGGGGTTACTTGGTGATAGTGTGAGGGAGCTATATTAGCTATATAGTCAGAAACACAGTATTAGGGAGAAGACTTACTGAGTGACTGTATACAGGGGATTAACATCAGTAGAGATAGTAACGCAGGGCACTGAGGGGAGCAAGTACTGAGTGACAGTGTGATGGAGCAGGATTAACATCAGTGGAGATAGTCATGAAACAGGGCGAAAGGTTACTGAGTGACAGTGTGATGAAGCTGGTTTAAAATCAGTCGGGCTATGGTCAGTAATATGGTGCTGGGGAGAGTGGTTACTGAGTGACAGTGGAAGTCAGCTGAATTAACATCTGTAGAGATAACCTGGAGCTCTGCCATCAAAGGGAATTGATTGACCAGCAGTCTTTCGAGGATGGTGGAGTTTGAGGTGTAAGACTACTTTCATGGGCTGCGAACTGAAGGACGGCGTCTTCAAAAGAAGAGTGTTGGTGGTCATAGAGCATAATGTGGTGACCAGATCCCAGCAGGCATCCGTGCTTATATAGGCAGAATTTGGATGGGCGACATCGTCCTGGACAATTTTATCCCTTTCATTGTCCCAGGACATTGCATATTTCCCAGGTACGGAAGAGAGGAAAGTGGCAATGGGGATGTCCAGTTCACCCCAACATTTCCTCAGCAGACGGTAGCAGGTCTGCAGTAGACAAAGACCTTGTGCTGGCCTACAAATGAGATTGTGAGAGGTGGTTCCCAGCCCTCTAGCCTCATGTGGCTCTTCATCCCTGACAAGGCATCGAAATGATCCTGAAAGAGCTGGTCATCAGGATTCACCAGGACACTGCATGGACCAGAGTGTTACAGGATGGATGTTCTTACTTTTAAGTTACTCCACAATATGATGAGTTTCACAGCATTACAGGTAGACACATAGATTGATTAAGCATATGATAATAACTGTTCCTGACAATAATTATATATGCATTTAACCATATCCCGTGGTGCAAGATAGCAGCAGATTTTGTTGGATTTCTTGACCCTCTCCCCCGCCATCTCTATTTTCATTCCTTGGAGCTATCCAGCAAAAGCCAGCGTTCCCAGATGCCAGTTACAAGGAGTGTTTCTATTTCCACCTCCTGCCACTGGGTATGTCTATGCTGGGATTGCATCCAGGCCAATGGACTGGTTGGGGTGAGGGGTGGGGCAGGGTGGTGGGTTGGTGTGCATGTGGAGATTTGAAAAGACCATTGACCCTACAGTCAGTCTGTTCTGTTCTGCCCCAGTGCAGGTTTTAATTTAAATCTCTCAGATATGGGGCTGAATTTTATTTGGACGCCGCGCTGCGCAGTGGCACTCTTTCAACTCAGCGGGGTGCCCACATTTAGTGGCCGCCGCAGAGTCCCCGTGATATTACATACGGGGGCTCATTAGCATCACTGCGCCCAGTCGCCCTCCCTATATTACGTGGGGAGAGGTGGGACATTCGGTGCAGTGAGAGAGTTTTTGACAGCTGTGCAGCAGGTACTTGGGCCTTATTTAAAATACCCCAGTACCTGCTTCCTGACAGCTGTCAAAGAAATACTTACCTGACTGCTGAAGAGTGGGGCTGCTGTCAATCTGGCAGCAAAGCAGGAAGTGCTGGAGAAATCCAGCAAGTCGGGCAGCATCTGTGGAGAGAGAAGCAGAGTTAACTGGTCCAAGTTCACAGACCTGAAAGTTAACGCTGCTTCTCTCTCCACAGATGTTGCCTGACCTGTTGAGTGACCCCAGCACTTTCTGCTTTTCTGTCACATACTTACCCTGCTGTGTCCCAGTGTCCTGTGAAGTTGCGATCCTCTTCTCCCACTCAAGTGTAACATTCCTTCTTGTAAGCATGCCGCACCTGGGTGAATAATCTCAATTTTGCACATTCCAGAACATGAGACTTAAATAGACCATAAAAGGTATTACAGAGATTTCCAGAAAACACACTGACACAAATGGGAATGCACGGGTGTCACAGCAATGTAAATACATCTTTCACTAAATGTTCCTCACCAACATGTGTGTCCTTTTCTCTGTGTGAATGATGTGTGCCAGCGTGTAGCGCCAGTGTCACATCCCTTTGCACCGTTGGCCTTTCAGGAGAGCCAACGTATGCAATAACATCATTACCATGCCACCATTACTCATGAGCGTCTCCATGGACTCAGTGACATGGAAATTGGTTCAGTCAGTTGCTGCCTCTAATGGTTTGCACAGGATGCTGCAGATGTGGACTGGTGCACAGCAGGTGAGTGAGGGTGATGTGTGACTTGCAGAGCTCATGTCGGTTCCTGTGGAGCAGACAGCCTTTGCCTGATAAGCCACTGCTGTACATTCCTAGCTCATTACTAGCCCTGTGTGCAGAGCCTGGGTGCCATCGGCCCTCCCATGCATCTTTCATGTTGTAGGTCCTCATCATCCTCATAGTCTGAGGAGGAATCCTGTTGACGTCTCTCCTCATCATGCCAGGCCTGGCCCCTGTTGGGTGTGTAGTTGTGCAGAGCAGCAAAGACAGGAGCTGGCCTTTTCGGCCCGCAGTACAGGGCATCACCCTGTCCATCCAGGCATTGTAGGTGCTCTTTCAGCATGCTGATCTCCTGCTCAATGGTGGCTCATGTAGCTCAGTGGCTGGCGTTGTATCTCTCCTCTGTAGCAGTGGTGGAGTCTCTCACTGGTGTCAAGAGCCATGTCTGCAAAAGGATAGCCCTTATCTCCAAGAAGCCACTCCTCCATCTGAGCCGGTTCAGTGAACAGCGATGGCAGCTGGGACTGGCGCAAGACCCAGGTATCATGGCAGTTGCCTGAGAAGCGGTCACACATTCGCTGCAAGCATCTGCAGTGTTCACATACCAGCTTCACCTAGATTGAAAGGGCTCCTTTAATGGTCACGTCGGCAGGTGGTAGCCTGGCGGGAGGCCTAATGTCCACATGACTGCAGTCTATGAACATTACAACCTATGGTTCTCCGGCAATGAACCTGAAACCAATGGCCCTCTGTGCCCGGCTGTGAGAGTCCATCTTGAAGCGGATATCCTCACTGGCCCTCCGGTGCAGGACATTGGTGACCTCCGTGATGCAGCGGTGCACTGCTGACTGTGTGACTCCACAAAGTGGAGTCCTCTGGTGGGCCCCTAAAAGGCTGCAGAGGTGTCAGGCTTGAGAACCGCTGCTACTATGAAGAACAAAGGCATGGGATGTCCACCAAAGCCCATGGGCTACAGATCATTCTTGAGCAGGGCACAGAGACGTGTCACCGCCCTCTCTCTGCGTAATCTCCTCTGACACTCTTACATGTGCTCTTACATCCAATGGAATGTCATGTAGGGCCTGTAGATGCATGGCGACTGTAATGGCGAGCTCCCCTTGGGGACTGTTGCTCACGACTGGAGGCCTCTATGTGGATCGCACCTGCCTGTTGGTATTGTCTCTGGCGCATACAGATCCTCACGAGCAGAGGATCACACAATGCAGGATGAGCCATACCTATTTCCATGTGATAAATAAAGTTGAACCCTGCATGTATTCGAAGGTTCCTAACAGGGCAGGGATTGGTGTAGACGGGTACATCAGCTGCTTTCCTGGATCAACTATGAGGCGTGCCTTGGCATTGCCCATCTTGGCCAACACTGAGTGGCACAACATGACCACATCAAGATCCTACCAGCTGAATCAATTGCCCCCACCATCCATAAAACCTTAATGTTCCTGCCCTTTCTGGCACCCTCCCCTCACACAGGGTGACTAGTGTGCCATTGCTCCTTCAGAAACGCAGACCGTACACTGTTAACGGAGGGATGGTACACGGTACCTCCCTTCATGCCAGCACAGCTTTCCCTCCAGTAATCCCAGACCTCCTCCCTTTCCGAATGCAGAGTGTGACCCCTGAATATCCCCCTTCCCTCCTCCCTTCTGTAATGCAGAGTGAGACCCCTGAATAACAGAACTTACCTTCACTGGCGACAACTTCTGCCTCTGAGGACCCGTCGGCTTTTCAACTCGTGAACGGGACGGCACGTGACGGCCGCCCATTCAGCGAAAAATCCGGAAGAGTCAGTGGAGAGGCGGCGGGCTGTATAATCAGCAAAGATAAGTACTCTTTACCATATGTTAATTGTGGTGCCACCACCATGCAGCAGGGGGGTGGGTCCACACTGAGGTCCCATTGCCATTGGTAATATGCGACGGGCCCTTCTCAACATCGTGGGTCGAGATAGGCCTCTCCCTGCAGTTTTTTACTGGCTCCTGCGCCGCAACCCACAGCATCGTGGGACTGGTAAAACTCAGCTTGTGCTTCTTGAGCCACTTATTAGAGAAGAGATTTTCTATTTGAAGTACCTTCTCCTAGGTAAACTACAACCAAGGCCGAAGAGTGCTCTCTACCCTTTAACATATAACCTGCACCCATCACACCTAACCCTGCCAGAGCTCACCCATGTTCAGAGCCAGGACTCTGGTCTTCACTTATTGGGGTCTGGAATAGCATTCTAACCATTAGCTCTTAATTCAGAAGCGGGAAAGGTCCCACTTCACTCCAATTTGGTCAGTAACACAGGGCACTAGAGGATTCTGCAAGTATATAAAAATGAAGAGAGTAGCTAAAGTAAACATTAGTCCCTTCGAGGATGAGACTGGGTAATTAATAATGGGAAACAAGGAAATGGCTTCCCAATAATAGTAGAAAATCAGGGGGCAAAAGGGAGGGAGGAAATTAAAGCAATCACTAGCCCTAGAGAAAAAATACTAGGAAAATTAATGGGACTAACATAGAAACATAGAAAATAGGAGCAGGAATAGGCCATTCGGCCCTTCAAGTGCCTCACCATTCATTATGATCATGACTGATCATCCAACTCAGTAACCTGTTCCTGCTTTCCCCCCCATAGCCTTTGATCCCTTTCACTCCAAGAGCTATACCTAATTCCTTCTTGAAAACATACAATGTTTTGGCCTCAACTGCTTTCTGTGGTAGCAAATTCCACAGGTTCACCACACTCTGGGTGAAGTAATTTCTCCTCATCTCAGTCCTGAAAGGTTTACCCCGTATCCTTAGACTATGACCCCTGGTTCTGGACTCCCCCACCATCGGGAACATCCTTCCTGCATCTACCCTGTCAAGTCCTGTTAGAATTTTATAGGTTTCTATGAGATTCCCCTCTCACTCTTCTGAACTCCAGCGAATATAATCCTAACAGACTCAATCTCTCCTCATACGCCAGTCCTGCCACCCCTGGAATCAGTCTGGTAAACCTTCGCTGCACTCCCTCTATCGCAAGAAGATCCTTCCTCAGATAAGGAGACCAAAACTGCACACAATATTCCAGGTGTGGTCTCACCAAGGCCCTGTATAATAAGAACACCCAGGTCTCATTATATATTCCCCTCTCTCAGTTTGTAGCTGTTCAGATAATAATCTACCTTCCTGTTTTTGCTACCAAAGTGGATAATCTCACATTTATCCACATGATGCTGTATCTGTCAAGCTTTTGCCCACTCACTCAACTTGTCCAAATCATCCTGAAGCCTCTCTGCATCCTCCTCACAACTCACCCTCCCACCCAGTTTTGTGTCATCTGCAAATTTGGATTTATTACATTTAGTTCCCTCATCTAAATCATGAATATATGGCTGAGAAGTCCCCTGGACCTGATGGTCTGCATCCTACGGTCTTAAAAGAGTGGTTGCAAAGATAGTGGATGCATTGGTTGTAATAATTCCTAGTAGATTGGCAAACTGCAAACTTAACACCTCTGTTCAAGAAAGGAGGGAGACAGAAAGCAGGCAAGAGTAGGCCTGTTAGCATAACATTTGTCATTGGGAAAAAAATGGAATCTTTTATGAAAGAAACAGCAGCTGGACATTTCGAAAATCATAATATAATTAAACAGAGTCAACATAGTTTTATGAAAGAAAATCTTGTTTGACAAATTTATTAGTGTTCTTTGAGGATGTAACAAGCAGGGTGGATAAAGGGGAACCAGTAGATGTGGTATATTGGATTTCCAAAGGTATTCGATAAAGTGTCACATAAAAGGTTACTGCACAAGATTATATTGTAACATATAATATTCTGAGGGGTCTTGACAGGATTGATGCGGAGTAGATGTTTCCTCTCATGGGGGAATCTAGAACTAGGGGGCACAGATTCAGAATAAGGGGTCTCCTATTAAAAACAGTGATAGGAAGGAATTTCTTCTCTCATAGGATCATTAATCTTTGGAATTCTCTTCCCCAGAGAGCGGTGGAGGCTGGGTCATTGAATATATTCAAAGCTGAGTTAGACGGAATGGTTATGGGGGGCAGGCAGGAAAAGTAGAGTTGAGGCCACAATCAGATCAGCCATAACCTTATTGAATGGCGAAGCAGGCTCGAGGGGCTGAATGGCCTTCTCCTGTCCTTATTACTTATTTTCTTATGTTCTTATTTTCTTAGGTTCTTATGTTCCTGGAAATACACAGGGCCTTTAGACAATGAACATTGCATAAAACGGGTCTGTGTTGACACTTCAGGTATATGACTTGTGCCTGAAAGTCTCGCCCTTGATTGATGTCCAGCATCATTGGCAAGCCATGCAGTATATAGCGACAGACTGGTAAGTGGGAGCCCCAGCTAGTTCAGCTGTCAGGGCCAGTGGTCCATTAGCATGGAGCTTTGGGGTGAAATAACTTTAGCTTCTTGGAGATTTTGCCATCAGCTTCAAGCTATATGAACTGTCAGCTAGAGTCTGACTTATTCTGGGAAGAGCGCTTACTCCATGGGAAAGAGGAAGCAATTGCACGGACCCTGACCTCTATTGGAGTCATAATGCTGCAAGATCCAAAAATGGGTTCTCAGTATTAGTTGACTCAAGTGTGTGTATGGTTGAGGGCTCACTGCACTCTCACTTTCCTTCTCGCCTGAAAGGCACTGAGCTTTGCTGCAACAGATATCTCTCCCACAATCAATCTGGCCAATTCTGATCTTGGCTTAGACAGTGTCAATTGGCTACGCAAACAGAGAGCAGTCTACCCACTATAACACTCCCATTACATCCACTATAACAATCCCGATTACCCCTTCCCATAACAATCCCCATTACACCCACCATAACAATCCCCATTACACCATTTCCATAACACTCCCCATTACACCAACTACAACAATCCCCATTACACCTTCCATAAAACTCCCCATTACACCCACCATAACAATCCCCATTACACCGTCCATTAAACTCCCCATTACACCCACCATAATAATCCCCATTACATCTTTCCATAAAACTCCCCATTACACCCACCATAACAATCCCCATTAAACCATTTCCATTAAACTCCCCATTACACCCATCACAACCATCCCCATTAAACCCTGCCATAAAACTCCCCATTACAACCACAATAACAATTCCCATTACACCCTTCCATAAAACTCCCCATTACACCCACTATAACAAGCCCCATTACACCATTTCCATTAAACTCCCCATTACACCCACCACAACCATCCCCATTAAACCCTTCCATAAAACTCCACATTACACCCACCATAACCATCCCCATTACATCCTTCCATAAAACTCCCCATTACAACCACAATAACAATCCCCATTGCACCCTTCCATAAAACTCCCCATTACACCCTTCCATAAAACTCCCCATTGCTTTCCTTTTGGCCTCCTTGTCTCGAGAGACAATGGGTAAGCGCCTAGAGGTGGTCAGTGGTGTGTGGAGCAGCGCCTGGAGTGGCTATAAAGGCCAATTCTAGAGTGAAAGACTCTTCCACAGGCGCTGCAGATAAAATTGGTTGTCGGGGCTGTTACACAGTTGGCTCTCTCCTTGCGCTTCTGTCTCTTTTCCTGCCAACTGCTAAGTCTCTTCGACTCGCCACACTTTAGCCCCGCCTTTATGGCTGTCTGCCAGCTCTGGCGATCACTGGCAACTGACTCCCACAACTTGTGATCAATGTCACAGGACTTCATGTCGCGTTTGCAAATGTCTTTAAAGTGAAGACATGGATGGCCGGTGGGTCTGATACCAGTGGCGAGCTCGCTGTACAATGTGTCCTTGGGGATCCTGCCATCTTCCATGCGGCTCACATGGCCAAGCCATCTCAAGCGCCGGTGGCTCAGTAGGGTGTATATGCTGGGGATGTTGGCCGCCTCGAGGACTTCCGCGTTGGAGATACGGTCCTGCCACCTGATGCCAAGGATTCTCCAGAGACAATGAAGATGGAATGCGTTGAGATGTCGCTCTTGGCTGACATACATTGTCCAGGCCTCGCTGCCGTAGAGCAAGGTATTGAGGACACAGGCTTGAAACACTTGGACTTTTGTGTTGCGTGTCAGTGCGCCATTTTCCCACACCATCTTGGCCAGTCTGGACATAGCAGCAGAGGCCTTTCCCATGCACTTGTTGATTTCTGCATCGAGAGACAGGTTACTGGTGATAGTTGAGCCCAGGTAGGTGAACTCTTGAACCACTTCCAGAGTGTGGTCACCAATATTGATGGATGGAGCATTTCTGACGTCCTGTCCCATGATGTTCGTTTTCTTGAGGCTGATGGTTAGGCCAAATGCGTTGCAGGCAGTCACAATCCTGTCGATAAGTCTCTGCAGACACTCTTCTGTGTGAGATGTTAATGCAGCATCGTCAGAAAGAGGAGCTCCCTGCTGAGGACTTTCCGTACTTTTGTCTTCGCTCTAAGATGGGTAAGGTTGAACAACCTGCCATCTGATCTTGTGTGGAGGAAAATCCCTTCTTCTGAAGACTTAACTGCGTGAGAGAGCAGCAGTGAGAAGAAGATCCCAAACAGTGTAGGTGCGAGAACACAGCCCTGTTTCACACCACTCAGGCTAGGAAAGGGTCTGATGAGGTACCGCTATGCTGAACTGTGCCTTTCATATTGTCATGAAATGAGGTGATGATGCTTAGTAGCTTTGGTGGACATCCGATCTTTACTAGTAGTCTGTAAAGATCATGTCTGCTGACGAGGTCAAAGGCTCCCCATTGCACCCACCATAACAAGCCCCAATACATCCTTTCATAAAACTCCCCATTACACCCACCATAACAGACCCCATTACATCCTTCCATAAAACTCCCCATTACGCCCACCATAACAATCCACATTACACCCTTCCATAAAACTCCCCATTACACCCACCATAACAATCCCCAATACATCCTTTCATAAAACTCCCCATTACACCCACCATAACACTCCCCATTACGCCCACCATAACAATCCCCATTACACCCTTCCATAACACTCCCCATTACACCCACCATAACAATCCCCATTACACCCTTCCATAAAACTCCCCATTACACCCACCATAACAGACCCCATTACATCCTTCCATAAAACTCCCCATTACGCCCACCATAACAATCCCCATTACACCCTTCCATAACACTCCCCATTACACCCACCATAACAATCCCCATTACACCCTTCCATAAAACTCCCCATTACGCCCACCATAACAATCCCCATTACACCCTTCCATAACACTCCCCATTACACCCACCATAACAATCCCCATTACACCCTTCCATAAAACTCCCCATTACACCCACCATAACAGACCCCATTACATCCTTCCATAAAACTCCCCATTACGCCCACCATAACAATCCCCATTACACCCTTCCATAACACTCCCCATTACACCCACCATAACAATCCCCATTACACCCTTCCATAAAACTCCCCATTACGCCCACCATAACAATCCCCATTACACCCTTCCATAACACTCCCCATTACACCCACCATAACAATCCCCATTACACCCTTCCATAAAACTCCCCATTACACCCACCATAACAGACCCCATTACATCCTTCCATAAAACTCCCCATTACGCCCACCATAACAATCCCCATTACACCCTTCCATAACACTCCCCATTACACCCACCATAACAATCCCCATTACACCCTTCCATAAAACTCCCCATTACACCCACCATAACAATCCCCATTACACTCTTCCATAAAATTCCCCATTACACCCACCATTGCATTTACAGTGGAGAAAGAAAATGTTGTCGAGGAGAATACTGAGATACAGCCTACTAGGCTAGATGGGATTGAGGTTCACAAGGAGGAGGTGTTAGCAATTTTGGAAAGTGTGAAAATAGATAAGTCCCCTGGGCCAGATGGGATTTATCCTAGGATTCTCTGGGAAGCCAGGGAGGAGATTGCAGAGCCTTTGTCCTTGATTTTTATGTCGTCATTGTCGACAGGAATAGTGCCGGAAGACTGGAGGATAGCAAATGTTGTCCCCTTGTTCAAGAAGGGGAGTAGAGACAGCCCTGGTAATTATAGACCTGTGAGCCTTACTTCGGTTGTGGGTAAAATGTTGGAAAAGGTTATAAGAGATAGGATTTATAATCATCTTGAAAAGAATAAGTTCATTTGCGATAGTCAGCACGGTTTTGTGAAAGGTAGGTCGTGCCTCACAAACCTTATTGAGTTTTTCGAGAAGGTGACCAAACAGGTGGATGAGGGTAAAGCAGTGGATGTGGTGTATATGGATTTCAGTAAGGCGTTTGATAAGGTTCCCCACGGTAGGCTATTGCAGAAAATACGGAAGTATGGGGTCGAAGGTGATTTAGAGCTTTGGATCAGAAATTGGCTAGCTGAAAGAAGACAGAGGGTGGTGGCTGATGGTAAATGTTCATCCTGGAGTATAGTTTCTAGTGGTGTACCGCAAGGATCTGTTTTGGGGCCACTGCTGTTTGTCATTTTTATAAATGACCTGGATGAGGGTGTAGAAGGGTGGGTTAGTAAATTTGCGGATGACACGAAGGTCGGTGGAGTGGTGGGTAGTGCCGAAGGATGTTGTAGGTTACAGAGGGACATAGATAGGCTGCAGAGCTGGGCTGAGAGATGGCAAATGGAGTTTAATGCGGAAAAGTGTGAGGTGATTCACTTCGGAAGGAGTAACAGGAATGCAGAGTACTGGGCTAATGGGAAGATTCTTGGTAGTGTAGATGAACAGAGAGATCTTGGTGTCCAGGTACATAAATCCCTGAAAGTTGCCACCCAGGTTAATAGAGCTATTAAGAAGGCATATGGTGTGTTAGATTTTATTAGTAGGGGGATCGAGTTTAGGAGCCACGAGTTCATGCTGCAGCTGTACAGAACTCTGGTGCGGCCGCACCTGGAGTATTGCGCGCAGTTCTGGTCACCGCATAATTGGAAGGATGTGGAAGCTTTGGAAAAGGTGCAGAGGAGATTTACTAGGATGTTGCCTGGTATGGAGGGAAGGTCTTACGAGGAAAGGCTGAGGGACTTGAGGTTGTTTTCGTTAGAGAGAAGGAGGAGAAGAGGTCACTTAATAGAGACATATAAGATAATCAGAGGGTTGGACAGGGTGGATAGTGAGAGTCTTTTTCCTCGGATGGTGATGGCAAACACGAGGGGACATAGCTTTAAGTTGAGGGGTGATAGATATAGGACAGATGTCAGAGGTAGTTTCTTTACACAGAGAGTAGTAGGGGCGTGGAACGCCCTGCCTGCAACAGTAGTAGACTCGCCAACTTTAAGGGCATTTAAGTGGTCATTGGATAGACATATGGATGAAAATGGAATAGTGTAGGTCAGATGGTTTCACAGGTCGGCGCAACATCGAGGGCCGAAGGGCCTGTACTGCGCTGTAATGTTCTATGTTCTATATAACAATCCCCATTACACCCTTCCATAAAACTCCCCATTACAGCTGTCAGGTATTTGAATATCTTGGATTTCTGTTATGCTGTGGGGCATTTTTAATATCTCTTTCATTTCTGTTTGTAAGTAAAATGTAACCAGTTGTGGTGTGGAGCTCAGTGGGTGGTTGAAGCAGGGAGTACAGAGGACATTGGGACGAAGGGAAAATAATTTTGATCAAAGACATCACTGGGGCTTATAGTGGACTATATTAAAAATAAAGACAGTTTAACTGAGAAAGAACTTACACACACACGCGCACACACATGCACACACACACACACACACAGACGAGTCAGGACATGCCACTAAGGTGGTAGCCCAGACTATTATAATATTAGACACTCCATCTACAACAATTCTCATAGACAATGGCCTCTAGGAATATGTGTGACTGGTTTCTTTCTTGTCTTATCACGATGCAAATATCACATCCATTACTGATGTGCACCTAACACCCCTGCTGCTGAGAGCAGAATATGGCCACATGCAGGTGGTCTTGCATAGCCAGGGTGGGATTGATAAGGCACTGAAACCCAATCAGATGACCCAATTCCAGACATTACCTTATATATTGAGGGGCCAGGGTCAGAAAGGGGTATAATGGCACAGCTCACAAGAACACTGTTGCTGCAGCCGGGAAATGTGACTTAGTCAGTCACAGGAAGTGGTGCAGAAGAAATCATTCAGTGGACTGACCACCCCAGGAACAAGCTTCTGTACGCGGGTCTAACTAAGCAACTGGTGTTATAAGTATATACTATTCTTAGTGGTTAATAAAGGCTTTCCACGTGAAGTGGAAATTGTATCCAGAGTTTGTTTCGTGCGATTGATGCTCAGTATGGGGTCAGGATCTTAGAGTGTTTAAGAGTCTTATACACCCACTATCACACTCCCCAGTACACCCCATCCACAACACTCCCCATTACCCCCCTTTAGGCCTGAGGCCTGCAACCACTACTTTCTGTATGTTTTTGCATTTTACTCCTGCCTTGCTTTTGATTTTTTCTAAAAAACTATTAAACCTGCAGTGAATTTTAAAGGCTACTTTGTAGACATTGATTTAAAACAAAGTGTGATTGTACTTTGATTAAATCAAGTAATTAATCAATTATGTAATCAATGGCAATCAGTATTAACTATGAATTTGTTTTTCTCAAGAACTTTTCCTTTTGTTTTCATGCTGGTCGGGCCAGACCATGCACAGCTGTTGTTTTGTCTGAACTATTGTTTTTCTCTTCTTGAAAATAATGGTTGCCTTCCCATTGGTTAAACAGAAGTCAGTTCTTACGGTAAAATAAAAGCAAAATACTGCGGATGCTGGAAATCTGAAATAAAAACAGAAAGTGCTGGAAAAACTCAGCAAGTCTGGCAGCATCAGTGCAGAGAGAAGCAGAGATATTCGGTGACCCTTGAACTACAAACCAGGACAGTGGATAACCTTGTACATGGAGTGGTCCGCTATGGTGTGCAGCCAGAAGATGGAGTTTAGTTGACGGACGGTATAACCTAATTGTTGACACCACCAAAGGATGTGCAAACAGCCTGAATGGCCTTGTAGTGCCTGTGAGAAGAATTCGATAAGGACTCATGGTTGTCAGACTCTTGAGAAAGTCTGATGGAGGCCTTGGAAAGCTGAAATGGAGTCAGAAATTGGACTTAAAGGGACACAGCATCCAACATTCAGGGCTGCAACCGGAGAGGACTGGTCAACCACTGAAAACTACAGAGGAAGGGATGTTGACGGAGTGACTGACTGGAGAATCCACCCTGTGCAAGGTCTTCTGGAGTCTCCGCAATGGACTCTCACGCTCTACAGATATTTGGCAAATCAGGCGGGAGCCTGAAGACGAACATGCATGAGGCTATAGAGAGGTATCTTAGGGATAAGTTAGCCTTGAAAGAAGGGTGGGTTCGACGCATTGAGAAGTTGACGATCCAGTCTTTGAGTTGGAACTCTGGATGGAGGGATCCGTGTGTAAAGCAGGCTTGATGGAAGCAGTTTGGCTGATGGTATATCAGCGACAGTGTAGGTGAGATGAGGCTGAGGAAATAATATTCAGGCAGGAACTTTAAAGTGAGTAAAGGAAAGTTACTGTGATTTTTATTCAAGTCCACATAAATGTCGTAAGCTTCCACAAATGAATGTTCTTATCTGGGTAGCTTGTGTGCTGTAGAACTAACAGTCATTCACACTTTGTCGTCTGGCTTTAATGTTGAAAGCATGAGTCTGTTACTGCTGTTGTTTCACGTTGTGATGGAAATCATACTTACCCAATGGAAACATATTAATTTTGTAATATGGGACACTACTTGAAACTTTTTTACTGGACATTGCAAACAACTTGTTCAAAAAAGCAGAGCTGAGCATCTGAAAACATGGTTGCATATTTGCATTCTGAAAGATCATGAATGGAGAGACAATGGGAGTGCTCACTGATTCAATTAACAAGATTGGCCTGGGCAATAGTGCTAATCAACATCCTTTGACTGTGTAAGAACCAGAACTCCACCGCCCACCGAGTGTGTCTGGAAAGCTTTGAAATCCATCAACCCTCCAAAAAGCTGCTGTTTCAACCAAAGAGATGGTCACCTGAACTACCTGCGGGCCAGACTGGAGCTTTTTGAACTGTGCCTCACAGAAAGGAAAAAGACTGCAACTGGACTGGCAGAAAAAACTCTCTCTCTCTCTCTGTCTCTCTCTCTCTCGATAGCAAAGTCCCAGGGAACCCATGGTGGCAGCTTCGCCTTCAAGACTACAGACAAAGCCCCTCTTATGCCTACTGGTACTAGAGAAACAAGTCTGGAATTGTGCATGTGGCCCCAGTAAGGAGTCCCAGACCTTAACTTCAATCAAGGACATTACATTGTAAACCGTGGCGCGGAGTCAACTCCCCCTTGGCCCCTTTATTCCCTTCACCCACTTGATCCTGGCCGTCACGTGGGACTAAGTCCTCTTAATTCAGGCTCAGGCTGGGTGTTTGGGATATCGGGGTTACAGGAGAGCCACCTTTCACCTAATCCACCGGCTACGGTTAATGGCTTAGCACAAAGAGGAGGAAACTCAGTCCTTTCTTTAACTATCAATTTACTTTATTCACATTGTTGTACAATGTAAGAATAAAGCTTATACACTTGGTTAGACAAAAGCATGCAACTCAAACTGGGTTATACAGTTTATAACAAAGCTAACTAGAATCGATAAGCACACCCACTAGGTTCCTCTGACCTTTCCCTGACCTAGTCACAGGAAACAAAGGATAATACCAGAAAAAGGGGAGAGCTGACGTTGGCCAGGCGTTCCATTCTCTCTCTCTTTTACGTCGTCGCCGCGTTGCTGACGCAGGGTCTTCCACTTCTGCGATGGCTGGTCTCCGGAGTTTCTCGCTGGCTCTATGCCTGACATTCTCCATACTTATTCTCTTTCTTATCTCTTCGAGCTGTGCTGTCTCTTTCCTGTTGGCTTAGGCCTGCTCATCTCGTTCGTGTCTTCTCCTTATTGGCCCAGGCTCAAAGATCCCGGTATCACTCCGTGTCAAAATAAGGCTCTATTCTTGTAATCTCTCCCTTGTCTTTCACATAAATTAATTAGTTCAAACTGCTTTTTACCAGCACAGGTCTGTGTCTGAGCTCAGGTTACTTTAGTTCATGAGCAGTTCAGCAGTGTCTGAGCTCAGGTTACTTCAGTTCATGAGGTATGCAACAGTTTGTAACAGACTCTGTACTTCTTGCAGCCCCTGGCCAACAACATCAAGGACAAAGGACAGTACCGGTACTCCATTTATTGCCAACTCTACTGCAACCCCCCTCCCTAATTCTTTCTTCCCCTGTGTATCTATTTGTGTGTGTGTTTCTCTCGTATGCAGGCGAGCATGGTTGCATCGTATATTTAGTAATTTTAACTGAGTTAGAGTGATAAGGCTAATAAACTTACATCTTTCTTTAAATCTAAGAAAATCTGTCTGATTCGTTCATGTGCAATTTTAATGAGAGTGCAATGAGCAAGGGCTCACTGAGGTGGTAAACTGAAATCACTGTGTTTTAAAAGATAAACCTTGTTACAGCCAAACCAGAGAAGGGTTACCTTCCGGGAGTGGAGCGGAGAGGAACAGAGCCTGTGGGGAGAACATGGAGAGCGGAGCCTATAAATCCACCCCGAGGATCGAGGCCCTGTCTCTTACCTTCCGGGAGCAGAGTGGAGAGGAGCTCTTCCAACGGGCTGGAGTTTTGAAAAAACAGGCAAACAGTGACGTCAGAGGAGAGCTGCAAGGTGATTGGTTGGTGAGTAGCAGCTGTTAGACTATCTTAAAAAAATAAGGGGAAAGTGGGTTTTTTTGTTGGAAAAAAATCTCTGGTGATAAGGTAAGTACTACTAAAGTGGTTTTTTTAAGGACTTTAGATTGAAATGGGTAGAACAAGGCCCCTAGTGTAATTAGTATTTTTTAATTAAGGGAGTAACTAATTAATCTAAGAGTAAGTCATGGCAGGAGAGCTCAGCCCCGTGATATGCTCCTCCTGCGCTATGTGGGAAATCAGGGACGCTTCCAGTGTCCCTGGTGACCATGTGTGCAGGAAGTGTATCCATCTGCAGCTACTGACTACCCGCATTACAGAGCTGGAGCTGCGGGTGGATTCACTGTGGAGCATCCGCGATGCTGAGGACGTCATGGATAATGCGTTTAGTGAGGTGGTCACACCGCAGGTAATGGCTGCACAGGCAGAAAAGAGTTGGGTGACCACCAGACGGAGTAGTAGGCGCAGGCAGGTAGTGCAGGAGTCCTCTGTGGCCATCCCCCTCTCAAACAGATATACTGCTTTGGATACTGTTGGGGGGGATGACCTCCCAAGGGAAAGCAGCAACAGCCAAGTTCATGGCACCACGGAGGGCTCTGCTGCACAGCAGGTGAGGAAAAGAGTTGAAAGAGCTATAGTGATAGGGGATTCTATCGTAAGGGGTGCAGATAGGCGTTTCTGTGGCCACAAATGAGACTCCAGGATGGTCTATTGCCTCCCTGGTGCTATGGTCAAGGATGTCTCAGAGCGGCTGCAGGACATTCTGAAAGGGGAGAGTGAGCAGCCAGAGGTCGTGGTCCATATTGGTACTAATGACATAGGCAGGAAGAGAGATGAGGTCCTGCAAAGTGAATATAGGGAGTTAGGCAGAAGGTTAAAAAGCAGGACCTCTAGGGTTGTAATCTCAGGATTACTCCCTGTGCCACGTGCTAGTGAGGATAGGAATAGGAGGATTAGGCAAATGAATGTGTGGCTAAAGAGCTGGTGTAGGTGGGAGGGCTTCAGCTACTTGGATCATTGGGATCTCTTCAGGTGCAGAGGTGACCTGTACAAGAGGGACGGGTTGTATCTAAACTAGAGGGGGACCAATATCCTCGCGCGGAGGTTTGCTCGTACTACTCGGGAGGGTTTAAACTAGTCTTGCAGGGGGGTGGGACCCAAAGTAGTAGTCTCTCCGATGAGATAGTTGAGGCAAATGTAGAGGTTGAAGCAAGCAAGTCCAGTAGGCAGGCTGGGCAGGGGCAGGAAAGGGAGCGTGGAAGGTCTGGTAGGCTAAACTGCATTTACTTTAATGCAAGAAGCCTTACAGGTAAGGCAGATGATCTCAGAGCATTGATCGGTACATGGGATTGTGATATTATTGCTATTACAGAAACGTGGTTGAGGGATGGGCAGGTCTGGCAACTCAATGTTCCGGGGTACCGATCCTTCCAGCGTGACAGAGGTGGAGGTAAGAGAGGAGGGGGAGTTGCATTATTGATTAGGGAGGACATCAAGGCAGTACTTAGAGAGGATATCCCGGGGGGAACATCCAGTGAGGCCATATGGGTAGAACTCAGAAATAAGAAAGGGGTGATCACTTTGATGGGATTATACTATAGACCCCCCAATAGTCAGAGGGAAGTGGAGGAGCATATATGTTGGGAAATCACAAACAGGTGTAGGAATTATAGGGTTGTTATAGTAGGTGATTTTAACTTCCCTAATATTGACTGGGACTGCCTTAGTGCTAAGGGATCAGATGGGGAAGAATTTGTTAAGTGTGTCCAGGATAGTTTTCTGAAGCAGTATGTGGATGGCCCTACTAGAGAAGGGGCTACACTCGACCTCCTCTTAGGAAATGAGGATGGGCAGGTGGTTGATGTGTCAGTGGGGGAGCACTTTGGGACCAGTGACCATAACTCTATTAGCTTCAAGATAGTTTTGGAAAAGGATAGGACTGGTCCTCAGGTTGAAGTCCTAAATTGGGTGAAGGCTAATTTCGATGGCATCAGACAGGAACTCTCAAAAGTTTAATGGGAGAGGCTGTTCACAGGTAAAGGGACATCTGGCAGGTGGGAGGCTTTTAAAAGTGAGGTAGGAAGAGTTCCGGGCCGGCATGTTGCTGTTAGATGGAAGGGCAAGGCTGGCAAGTTTAGGGAACCTTGGTTGATGAGGGATATTGAGGGTCTGGTCAGGACAAAGAAGGAGGCATATGTCAGGTATAGGCAGCTGGAATTGAGCGAGTCCCTTGAGGAGTATAGGGGATGTAGGACTACACTTAAAAATGAAATTAGGAGGGCAAAAAGGGGCCATGAGATTTCCCTGGCAGTTAAGATAAAAGAGAATCCTAAAAGATTCTATAAGTATATTAAGAGTAAAAGGGTAACTAGGGAGAGAGTAGGTCCCCTTAAGGATCAGTGTGGCAATCTATGCGTGGAGCCAAGGGAAAAGGGCGAGGTCTCGTCCGTATTTACCGTGGAGGAGGTCATGGAAGCTAGTGAGTTCAAAGGAGGGAACAGCGATATCCTTGAGCATATCAACATTCCAAAGTAGGAGGTGTTGGAGGTTTTGAAGAGCATTAAGGTAGATAAATCCCCAGGGCCTGACCAGGTGTATCCTAGAATGCTATGGGAAGCAAGTGAGGAGATTGCTGGGACCCTGGCAGAGATTTTTGTATCATCGTTAGCCACGGGTGAGGTACCGGAAGACTGCAGGATCGCTAATGTTGTGCCTTTATTTAAGAAGGGCAGCAGGGATAAGCCAGGGAATTACAGGCTGGTGAGCCTTACATCAGTGGTGGAAAGTTATTGGAAGGGATTTCGAGAGTCAGGATTTATATGCATCTGGAAAGGCATGGTCTGATTAGAGATAGTCAGCACGGCTTTGTGCGTGGGAAATCATGTCTCACGAACTTGATTGATTTTTTTGAGGAGGTGACCAAGAGGACTGACGAGGGCAGGGCGATGGACGTTGTCCACATGGACTTTAGCAAGGCCTTTGACAAATTCTGGCATGGTAGGCTGGTCCAGAAGGTTCGAACACATGGGATCCAGGGTGAGTTAGCAAATTGGATACAAAATTGGCTTGGTGATAGGAGGCAGAGGGTGGTCGTGGAGGGTTGTTTTTCAGATTGGAGGCCGGTGACCAGTGATGTGCCGCAGGGATCGGTGCTGGGCCCTCTGTTGTTTGTCATATATATTAATGACTTGGATGTGAATGTAAAGGGCATGATTAGTAAGTTTGCAGATGACACCAAAATTGGTGGTATAGTGGACAGTGAAGAAGGTTGTCTAAGGTTACAACAGGATATAGATCAACTGGGAAAGTGGGCAAGGGAGTGGCAAATGGAATTTAACGCAGACAAGTGTGAAGTGATGCATTTTGGGAAGTTAAACCAGGGCAGGACACATACAGTGAATGGCAGGGCCCTGGGGAGTGTTGTTGAGCGGAGAGACCTTGGGGTGCAAATACATAGTTCCATGAAAGTGGCAACACAGGTAGACAAGGTGCTGAAGAAGGAGTATGGCATGCTTGCCTGCATCGGCCGAGGCATTGAGTCCAAGAGTTGGGTCGTCAAGTTATAGTTGTACATGACGTTGGTTAGGCCGCATTTGGAGTACTGTGCACAGTTCTGGTCGCCGCACTACAGGAAAGATGTGATTAAGCTAGAGAGGGTGCAGAAAAGATTCACAAGGAAGTTGCCTGGTTTGGAGGGCTTGAGTTATAAAGAGAGATTGGATAGGCTGGGTTTGTTTTCCCTGGAGCGAAGGAGGCTGAGAGGGGACATGATAGAGGTATATAAAATTCTGAGAGGCATAGATAGGGTAGATAGCCAGAGTCTGTTTCCCATGGTAGGGGTGACTAAAACTAGAGGGCATAGATTTAAGGTGAGAGGGAGGAGGTTTAAAGGGGATCAAAGGGGTAAATTTTTCACACAAAGAATAGTGGGTATCTGGAATGAGCTGCCTGAGGAGGTGGTGGAGGCAGGAACAGTAGCAACATTTAAGAGGCATCGGGACAGGTACTTGAATGAGCAAGGCATAGAGGGATATGGAATTAACGCAGGCAGGTGGGATTAGTATAGATAGGCCTTATGGTTGGCAGGGACGCGGTGGGCCGAAGAGCCTGTTTTTATGCTGTACAACTCTATGACTCTATGAGTCTAAGGGCAAGAGGGGAGCCTGAGACCCCTTCCTCACCTGGTTGTAACAACATATATATTTTTGTGGGACCCACTGTCGGAATCCATCCAGGATTCAAACCTGGAATCCTCTGAAATGTTTTTAAGTTCTTTGGAATTAAGGAAGTGTGATTATTGAATGTGCAAGTTAAATGTGAGAATTGTAAGTCTACAGGGATGTGCAATTGGTGTTGGGATTTTATTGTATTGTTGCATCTCTCCCAGATAGAAGAAGAGAATTTTGCAGGAGGTAATGTGTTTGGGTGAGAATTAGTTTGAAATTTTGAATCTTTACAGAACAGGTAACGCAGATAACATCAGGAATTGGAAGTTGGTTGAAGTGGGGAAAAGGGATAAGTTACATTTTGACGAAATGAAGGAAAATGGAAAATTCTGCGTGAATCACCCTGTGACTGTGAAAAGTTTACAGGCTGTGAAAACTCTGCCATGTAAAGTATGAATGCTTGGCACTGCTGTGTGATTTTCTTCTGTGTTTCTTTTTATTTATTTCTGGGAATTAACTTTTTCTTTAGTTTTTGATTACAGGGATTTGAAAGGTACCTGAAGAAAGAAGACAAAGTGATATAATTTGTTTTTCTTTCTCCCTTTTTTAAAAAAAAAAGACATGCGTTATTTTTACTCTGTGTTTAGCTGATAAAGTATTGCTTTGACTTAAGTTGCAATTTGTTAAGGTTGTATTTAAAGCAAAACTGTGCACCGTGCGAATGGAGAATGTAAAGTGTGCAGCGTAAGAGAGCTCCTGCTTTTGTGTGGAATGAAAGGATTTGTGTGAATGATTTTTATGTGTTTCAAGTTTTAATGTTTTTCCTCCTGAAATTGTGATTTTGTGGTCGCAGTTTCAGCACTTTAAGTTAAAAAGAACACTGAGAGTTATGAGCACGGACTAACAGGGAAGTATAATTAATAAATGTTTCAAGCTGTGAAAGCTAGAGTTGTGATTGCTGGCCAGAGTCACAACTCTTCACACATTATTATAAACATTTGGGGATTTTGCTCCAGGCTCAATTTAAAAAAAAGGGTAAATTTTTGAGATTGAATGAACTACTAATTGGAACTTGAAAACAAATAGTTTGAGCCTGGAACGGTTCCAGGTATTCTGAACTCAAACTGTAAAAAAAAAAAGATGAAAAAGGAATTTGACGAAAAGGAGGGCGGGGGGGGGGGGGGGGGGTTTGGAAACAATTGGAGTTGTCTTGTCGAAAAGAGAGACTTGGATGATGTTATCGCGCCCATCTGAGAACTTAGCTCTGCCCCCTTTTAAAACCAGTAGAGAAGGTTAACCCTTTCTGCTAGCAGCCTAGCTCACCACAGCTGTTAGTTTGCTGAATGAAAATTTATATATTGGGCATTATGAAATTATAAGTTGCTGGATTGTCAGATATGTCTGGATGAATTAACCCATTCAGCTCTGAGTAGAATGGATCTTTTGGTTTTTTTCCCCCCCACAGGTTCAACAAGATTTCCAGCAGCTTCAAGAATTCAAGATTTTCAATTCACAGCATAGTTCCAATTTGGACTGAAGGCTTTGCCTTTTCAAAAACTTTTTGTGATTTGTTATCTTCTGAGGCAAAGTGCTTGAGAATGGGAGATATGGAAGTTACTTCTAAACTAGTCACAAACATTTCTGTCTTTAATGTAAAACACCATGCAGTACCACCAAGCCTGGGCATAAGAAATTGGAATTGATAAACAAAATTAAATTGATATGAGTGGTTATTTCAAGCACTCAAACTTCATTTGAAGTTTAAGGGGATACTCAAATTTAGAAAAACTAAAAAAATGAATAGTCCACCTGTAACCCCAGCAACACTTATTGGGGATCATTTTGAGATGCAGAAAGTCCAGTGTAATTGAACAAGTTATGGAATGAGGAGCTGCCACCATGTAATGAGTTGTTTTATGTTGTCTGATGTTACAAAATTAGATGCGTCGAGTCCAGTTAGTTGAAGATCTCAAAACAGGTTTATTACAGCTAAACTATTATACAGTACAGAGCAAACTATTTACAGAACTTGCCTCTAGATGTTACGGTTGCAGAGTGACCCAGGCCTGTAGTCACATGACTACATCCTTGTACTTGGCTCATGAGCACACTAAGATCTGAAAGGGACATCACTCTTTAAGGCAATAAATCAACAAGTTACTTTTAAGAAACTAAAATAAATGTACTTTTAAACTAAGATAAAGATAACAAACAAAAAATGGTAATACCTGGAATCAAATGTGAATGTTTGATTTCTGTTTTAAAGATAGGGGTATTGGACTGAAAAGTTTCTCCAGGGCTCAGAATGAAATAGAATTATAATTAATGGGAATTGGAAGTTAAATCCGGTTGATAAAGGAATTTTGGTCACACACAATGGTGAAATAGAATTCAAATCACTATTTATATTGTCATGGTCCTGTAGTTTTTTCAGAATATGCGGTTTGCCTTTAAGGCTTGCAAGGGATCAGTATTGCTTTAAGAGCCAGCAAGCCTTAGCAGTTATAGGAAGGTGCATTTTCGTTACCTGGGAAACAGCCATTTGGAGACTACGATTCAAAGGGTGCATTCTCGATAGCATGGAAACAGCCATTGGGAGTGAGCCTGATGCAATACATTTGTTACAATTCAGTTTGAACTGGCAGTTAGTAAGACAGTTTGAACACACAGACAGAGGACACAGCTGTGATGAGCACACCTGAAAAAGAACTCTCTACCATTTAAACTGAAGGAATAGGATTTTAGTCTGTTAATTATTACCTCTCAAAATTCTAAACCATCAAGTCAAGACAGAGATCTCTGGTAATTTAAATTGAAGAAAGGGACGTTAGACTGTGACAACCTTTTATCCCTCAAATACTCTAAAGTCAGATTGATTCTATTGAAAGTGTTCACAAGTTGTTAATTGCTGAAATTCATCGCTGAAGAAGGAAGCATCACCTACTGCTGAAGTTAAAGGATGGACTATTCTACGTGGAGGAACTTTTTCCCCATCGGACGGCTGCGAGGACTTCGAGCAACATTGGACTGTAAATTTGCAAGGACTCAAATTTTTTCTATTTTAAATGTTGTTTATATCTTCATAGTATTTAAGAATTTAGTTTTTCTAACTAAAGAGTTAATTTGTTGATTTAAAGACACCTGGTTTGGTTAGCCTCATTCGGGGGTTAATAGATGGTACAATTTGGCTGGGTCTTTTAATTTGGAACGTTTTTAAATGATATGTTAGCTGATCGGTGGAATGACGGGATTGAATTAACAGTGCGAGGGTCCCACCACAATCAGAATTGTATATTTTGATTGGGGGCTTTGACAGGAACGGTTGTTTATAACATATTTATTGGTGGCTCGTCCGGGATTTGAGTAACACATTAATTGGGTTTCTGGATTTGAATCATATCTTTAATTGGGGGCTCGCTCACAGTTGAATCATATTTAATTCAGTGGCTCGCGTCTGGGATAAGAATCAGACTAATCTGGAGGGCTCACATTTGGAATCATAGTAGTTACTCGTTTCTGGGATAACACATTTAAATTGGGGTCATGCATTTGGCATCAGATTAATTGCTCTCGAGTCTGGGATCTTATCAATTGGAAACTTGATTGTTGGGATCTAAATCTGACACCAATTACAAAGAAAAAAGAACCAGGTCTCTTGTATAGTAAGGTACAGTCTCTACCATTGTGATGGCATTAGTGGCTGTAGCAGAGTTTTTGGGAAAGCAGAATGTTTCCCTGAGTGACTTGATAACTTTAAGAACAAATTAAAAGAATTGGCAGAGAAATTGGGGTTGGAATTGAAATCAGGTGCCAAAAAAGCAGAGATAATTGACATAATAGCCGAACATCTGGAATTGGTAGAAGAAGATGATGATGATAATACAGATGAGGGGCAATACGAGGAACAAGAAAGCAAAAACGAAAGACGTGAAGGTAGTAGGTCCGAGACTGATGCAATGGAATTGGCTAGGATTCAGTTAGAAATGAAAAAACTGGAGCTTCAACAGGATTTTGAAATGGAAAAACTTGAGGCAGAAAAAGAATTATGAAAACTTGACTTGGAAAAAGAGGAAAGGGAAAAAGAAAAAGCAATAGCAATAAGAAAACTTGAATTGGAGGAAAGGGAGAAAGAGGGAGCATTTCAGAGAGAAGGTGAAAGAGGAGAGGGAATTGAGGCTAAAAGAGATGGAACTAAGACAAAGGGGTAGTCTTAAATCCAGGGAAAATTTGGATCAGGAAGAATCTGAATTTAGATCAGGACCCAGCGAGAAGTTGTTTAAATTTATACAAGCTCTTCCTAGAATCGAGGAAAGGCACGTAGAGGCAATTTCACATCTTTTGAAAAAAATAGCCAAACAGATGAAATGTCCAAAAGAAAGCTGGACATTGCTCATGCAGTGCAGGCTGGTAGGCAGAGCTCATGAAGCTTATGCCATGCTTCCTGAAGAGGTTTCTGCAGATTATGAGATGGCAAAAAAGTCTATTCTCACTCTGTATGAGTTAAACCCTGAAGGTTACTGTCAGAAGTTTAGGAACTTACGGAGATTGACTGGGCAAACAGATTTAGAATTTGAGAGGGTGAAGCAAATGAATTTTGACCGCTGGATACTGGCATTAAAGATAGAAACCATGTATGAGAACCTTCGAGAATTAATTCTCTTAGAAGAGTTTAAAAACTCCATTCCTTCAGTAGTGAGAACTCATATAGACCATCTGAAAGTTTTGAAAGTTAGGCAAGCAGCAGAGATTGCTGATGATTTTGAGCTTGTGAATAAGCCAACCTATTTTGTCTGACACCCCCATAAACCCGAGAAGGATAGAAAATGGGAAAGTGAAAGGAAGGCAAGTGGCCAGGGACAAGAAGGAACAGATGGGAAAGCCCCAGGATCACCTCCTCAGGTCAGAAAGGAAGGTGCTGAGGGTAGAAGTGAGGTTCGCAAGCCAAAGTGTTATCATTGCCACAAAACGGGTCATCTTCGTTCAAAGTGCTGGAAATTGCAAGGTAAACCCATAGGACTTGTTGGGGTACGCAAAATTAGTGCAGAGGAAAAGACTCTGACTGAGAGTATAGCAGACCAGGCTATAGCTTTAATGACAGCTGTGAAATGTGAAACCAGATACTAAAACTAAGAGGAGTGTAGAGGTTAAGAATAAAATACCTGAGAGTTATAGTGAATTTCTGTCAAAGGGGAGAGTCACTCCGTATCCTGTAAATGAGGCAGGAAAACCTATCATTATACTCAGGGACACAGGAGCAACCCGAACACTCTTGCTGGGGAAAGATATGAGGTTTCCACCAGAGAGCGCCTTGAATGCTAAAGTTTTAGTTAATGGAATTGGCGGGGTGTGTATACCCGTACCTTTGTATAAAGTATTTCCAGAGAATGAATTAATATGTGGGGTACTAACTGTAGGTGTTGTCCACAGTTTACCAGTAAAGGGAATTGATCTACTCCTAGGAAATGATTTGACAGGATCAAAAATATCAGTTTCTTCTATGGTTACAGAGGAACCATGTGAAATTAAGGAAACGGAACAATTACAGGAGCAAGTTCCGGGAATATTTCCTGCATGTGTAGTTACCCGAGCAATGGCTAAACAGGATCCATTGTCGGAGGCAAAAGGGGCACCACAAATAGATAATCAGGCATCTGAAACCTTATTTGGGGATTTAGATAATTCAAATGCGATGTTTAACAGATCGTCTATCATTGCAGCACAGCAAGCTGATCCAGAAATCTACCAAATAGCACAGACGGCTCTGTCAGAAGCTGAGGTGAAAGGAGTTCCAGAAGGCTATTATATGGCAAATGGGGTTTTGAGGAGGAAATGGAGACTGCCTCACAGGCCTGCCGATGAAGACTAGACAGTTGTTGAACAGATAGTGGTACCACCTAAATATAAACAAGGATTATTAAGGTTAGCACACAACATTCCTTTTTCAGGACATAGGGGAATTCGGAAGACCAAATCACACATAAGCAAACATTATTACTGGCCAGGATGTGAGGATGTGAGACAATTTTGTAAGGCATGCCACACCTGTCAAATGGTGGGAAAACCACAACCTACCATAAAACCAGGGAATGGAGAACCAGTAAAAGTATGGTTCAGTGGTCCATATAGAGTGATCAAAAGAGTGGGTAAGGTAGATTACTTGACTGACACCCCGATCGCTGGAAGAAGAACCGGTTCTGTCACATTAATTTTCTCAAACAATATTACCGCAGGGAGGAGGATAAGCCAGTTCAGGTATGTCAGGTAATCGGGACTGTTGAGAAGGAAAAGGAGAGTGAGGATGAGGCAGAAGTAGGCCGAGCAAATTCTCAGATTGAACCTCCAACTATCCCACTAGCGAATGCAGAATGGCTAGGAAAATTAATCAACAGGCTTTTACACTTAGAGGCAAAACAGCTTGAAGTCCTAACCAGGGTTTTCACAATGTTTCAAAAAGTTTGTAGGGTTAAGCCAGGATGTACAACCTTAGCCACACATGATGTGGGTATAGGGGGAACCATTCCTTCAAAACAACATCCTTGTCGCTTAGGTCCAGACAGACAGGCCCAAGTGGAAGCAGAGGTACAATGCATGCTGAAGGGCAGCTTAGATGAACCTAGTCAGTACAGCTGGAATTCACAGATGGTCTTGATGACTAAACCTGGTGGGATGGCTTAAACTTGCATAGACTCTAGAAAGGTCACTGTGGTAAAGAAGGCAGACTCCTACCCAAATTCTCATTTAAAGGACTGTAAGGACAGAGTGGGCAACACCATGTGTCTTAAAGAGACAGATGTGTTGGAAGGATACTGTCAAATTCCTTTGACATCCCAGGGTAAGAAAAAATCAGCTTCTGTTACACCGGACAGGGTTTTCCAGTGTCAAGTGATGCCACATAGGTTAAGGGGTACTTGAGAAACTTCTCAGAGAATAGTAAACCCAGTAGTGGTCAGTGGTCCTAGCTGTGCAGCTCACCTGGCTGAGGTGATGGACAATAGGGACACTTGGAAGGAAAACAAGAAACAATTGGAAGGAAAACACGAAACAATTGGAAGGCTATGCTTGGAAATTTGAAATAGGTTAATTGGAACAACCTTTTGAAAATTTAAAGCCGAAATGTTGCTGTAGTCTAAACATTTTTTTTAGAATTGTGTATATCTGTAAATGCGTGAAAAAAAAGTTAGAGCTTTTTCAATTTGTATTTTTTTTACCCATTGTAATGAAACGCATTTCAGAAGTGGCATTTCATTCCACTAGGGGCGGAGGTGTCATGATCCTGTAGTTTTTTTTTGGAATATGCAGTTTGCCTTTAAGGCTTGCAAGGGATCAGTATTGCTTTAAGAGCCGGCAAGCCTGAGGAGTTGTAGGAAGGTGCATTTTTGTTAACTGGGAAACAGCCATTTGGAGACTACGATTCAAAGGGTGCATTCTTGATACCATGGAAACAGCCACTGGGAGTGAGCCTGATGCAATACATTTGTTACAATTCAGTTTGAACTGGCAGTTAGTAAGACAGTTTGAACACAGAGACAGAGGACACAGCTGTGATGAGCACACCTGAAAAAGAGCTCTCCACCATTTAAACTGAAGGAATAGGATTTTAGTCTGTTAATTATTACCTCTCAAAATTCTAAAACATCAAGCCAAGACAGAGATCTCTGGTAATTTTAATTGAAGAAAGGGACGTTAGACTGTGAGAATCTTTTATCCCTCAAATACTCTAAAGTCAGATTGATTCTATTGAAAGTGTTCACAAGTTGTTAATTGTTGAAATTCATTGCCGAAGAAGGAAGCATCACCTGCTTCCTTCTGCTGAAGTTAGAGTACGGACTGTTCTACATGGAAGAACTTTTTCCCCATCGGATGGCTGCAAGGACTTCGAGCAATATCTTATGAGGACTTCGAGCAACATTGGACTGTAAATTTGCAAAGACTCAATTTTTTTCTATTTTAAATGTTGTTTATATCTTCATAGTATTTAAGAAATTAGTTCTTCTAATTAAAGAGTTAATTTGTTGATTTAAAGACGCCTGGTTTGGTTAGTCTCATTCGGGGGTTAATAGATGGTACAATTGGACTGGGTCTTTCTTTAATTTGGAAAGTTTTAAAATTATATGTGAGTCAATCTGTGGAAAAACGGGATTGAATTAACAGTGAGTTGGTACCACCACAATCAGAATTGTATATTTTGATTGGGGGATTTGACAGCAGCGTAACAATGTTAATGACTTGGAGGAGGGGCAGAGTGAAATACATCCAAATTTGCTGATGATGCAAAAATAGGTGGGTGGGCATGTTGTGATGAGGACATAAGGAATCTGCAAGGGGATATAGATAGGTTGAGTGAGTGGGCAAAAACTTGTCAGATAGAGTTTAATGTAGGAAAGCGTGAGGTAATGCATTTTGGTAGGAAGAATCAAAAGACAGACTATTACTTAAATGGAGAGAGACGTTAAAAAAGTGCAGCACAGAGGGATCTGGGTGTTATTGTGCATGAAACACAAAAAGTTAGCATGCAGGTGCAGCTTAAAAATAGGGAAGTCTTGTTACAACTGAACACAGGGTGTGGTGAGGCCGCACTTGGAGTATTGTGGACAGTTTTGGTCCCCGTATTTAAAAAAGGATCTACTGGCATTGGAGGCAGTTCAAAAGAGATACACTAGACTGGTTCCTGGGATGAAGGGGTTGACTTATTAAGAACGGCTAAACAGGTTAGGCCTTTACTCATTAGAGTTTAGAGGAATGAGGGATGATCTTATTGAAATGTACAAGATTCAAAGGGGGCTTGACAGGGTAGTTATTGAGAAGATGTTTCCACTAGTGGGGAAATCTCGAACGAAGGGACATAGTTACAGAATAAGGGGGCACACATTTAAAACTGAGATGCGAAGGAATTTATTCTCTCAGAGGGTGGTGAATGTCTGGCATTCTCTACACCAAAGAGTTGAGGGAGTTAGATCACTGAAAGTATTTAAAGAGGAGGTAGATAGATTTTTGATAATATCAGGGAGTTGAGGGCTATGAGGAGCTGGCACGAAAGAAGAGTTGAAGTCAGGGGCAGATCAGCCATGATCTTATTGAATGACAGGGTGGGCATGAGGGGCCGAATGGCCTACTCCTGCTGCTATTTCTTATGTTCATATAATTAATATAGTTTGGAATTTGCAAGAAGTCAAACGCCACACTAACCCCCTCATAACATTCCTCACTAACACCCCCCACAACATTCCCCACTAACACCCCCACAACACTCCACACTAACCCCCTCATAACATTCCTCACAAACCCCCCACAACATTCCTCACAAACCCACCACAACATTCCCCACTAACCCCCCCACAACACTCCTTACTAATCACCCCCACAACATTCCCCAATAAGCCACACAACATTCCTCACTAAAACCCCCACAACATTCCCCACTAACCCCCTCACAACATACCTCACTAACCCCCCCCCACAACATTCCCCACTAACCCACCGACAAGACTCCTCACTAACGCCCCCCACAACATTCCTCAATAACACCCCCACAACATTCCCCACTAATCCCCTCACAACATTCCTCACTAACCCCCCCACAACATTCCCCACTAACACTCCCAAAACATTCCTCACTAACCCCCCCCACAACATTCCCCACTAATCCCCCCACAACATTCCTCACTAACCCCCCCACAACACTCCCCACTAACCCCCCACAACATTCCTCACTAACCCCTCCACAACACTCCCCACTAACCCCCCAAGAACACACCTCACTAAACCTGCCCCCACTACAGTTCCTACTAACCGCCCCACAATACTCGCCACTAACCCCCCCACAAAATTCCTCACTAACACCCCCACAACATTCCCCACTAACCCCCCCCGCCACAACATTCCCCACTAACCCCCCACAATATTCCCAATCAGCTCCCCACAACATTCCCCACTAACACCCCCACAACATTCCCAACTGACCCCCCCACAACACTCCTCACTAACCCCCCCCACAACACTCTCTACTAACCCCCCACAACAGTCCTCACTAACCCCCCCACAACATTCCCCACTAACGCCCGCACAGCATTCCTCACTAACCCCCCACAACACTCCTCACTAACCCCACCTCCACAACACTCCTCACTAACCCCCCCACAACATTCCTCACTAACTCCCCCCACAACTTTCCCCGTAACCCCCCCAAAACATTCCCCACTAATCCCCTCATAACATTCCTCACTAACACCCCACAACATTCCTCACGAACTCCCCCACAACGTTCCCCACTAATCCCCCCACAACATTGCTCACTAACCCCCCCCACAACACTCCCCACTTACCCCCCCCACAACATTCCCCACTAAACCCCTCATAACATTCCTCACTAACACCCCCAAAACACTCCTCACGAACACCCCACAACAATCCCCACTAACCCCCCCACAACATTCCTCACTAACCACCCCACAACACTTATCACTAATCCCCACAACACTCCCCACTAACCCCCCCACAACATTCCTCACTAACCCCCCCACAACATTCCTCACTAACCCCCCCCAACACTCCTCACTAACTCCCCCCACAACAGTCCCCACTAACACGCCACAACACTCCCCACTAAACCCCCCCACTACACTCCCGACAAACACCCCCATAACATTGCTCACTAACTCCCCTCCACAACATTCCCAACTAACCCCCCCGCAACATTATTCAGTAACCGCCCCCACGACATTCCCCACTAACCCCCCCCACAATAATCCCAACTAACACCCCCACAACATTCCTCACTAACACCCCACATTACATTCCCCACTAACACCCCCCACAACATTTCCCATGAACAACCCCCACAATATTCCCCACTATCCCACCCCCACAACACTCCCCACTAACCCCCCACAATATTCCCCACAAACCCCCCCCACAACATTTCCAACTAACAACCCCCACAATATTCCCCACTAAGCCCCCCCACAACATTCCCCACTATCCCCCCACAATATTCCCCAGTCAGCTCCCCACAACATTTCCCACTCACAACCCCAACAATATTCCCCACTAACCCCACCCACAACACTCCCCACTAAACCCCCCCACTACACTCCCTACAAACACCCCGACAACATTGCTCACTAACTCCCCTCCACAACATTCCCCACAATTCCCCCCACAACATTCCTCACTAACACCCCCACAACATTCCCCACTAACCCTCCAACAACATTCCTCACTAACCGCCCCCACAACACTCCCCAATATCCCCCCCACAACGTTCCCCACTAACCCCCCCACAACATTCCCCACTACACCCCCACAACATTCTTCACTAAAACCCCCTCAACACTCCTCAGTAAACCCCCCCACAATATTCCTCATTAACCCCCCCACAACATTCCTCACTGACCCCCCCCACAACACTCCCCACTATCCCCCCCACAACATTCCCCACTAACCGCCCCACAACATTCCCCACTACCCCCCCACAACATTCTTCACTAAAACCCCCTCAACACACCTCAGTAAACCCCCCCACAATATTCCTCATTAACCCCCCCACAACATTCCTCACTGATCCCCCCACAACATTCCTCACTAACCCCCCCACAACATTCCTCACTAACCCCCCCCACAACATTCCCCACTCACCCACCTCACAATACTCCCCACTAACCCCCCCACAACATTCCCCACTAACCCCCCCACAACATTCCCCACTAACACACTCATAACTTTCCTCACTAACCCCCCCACAACATTCCCCGCTAACCCCCCCATAACATTCCCCACTAATACCCTCTTAACATTCCTCACTAACACCCCCACAACATTCCTCACCAACACGACCCACAACATACCCCACTAACACCCCACATTACATTCCCCACTAACACCCCCCACAACATTTTCCATGAACAACCCCCACAATATTCCCCACTATCCCCCCCCACAACATTTCCCACTAACACCCCCACAAGATTCCTCACTAACCCCCCCCACAACATTTCCCACCAACAACCGCACAGCACTCCCCACTAACACCCCCCACAACATTCCTCACTAACCCCGCCCACAACACTCCCCACTAACCCCCCACAATATTCCCCACAAACCCCCCCCACAACTTTTCCAACTAACAACCCCCACAATATTCCCCACTAACCAACCCCCCACAACATTCCCCACTATCCCCCCACAATATTCCCCACTCAGCTCTCCACATCATTTCCCAATCACAACCCTAACAATATTCCCCACTAACCCCCCCCACAACACTCCCCACTAACCCCCCACAACATTCCTCACTAACCCCCCCACAACACTCCCCACTAACCCCCCAAGAACACACCTCACTAACCCTCCCCCCACTACAGTTCCTACTAAGCGACCCACAATACTCCCCACTAACCCCCCCACAAAATTCCTCACTAACCCCCCCCACAGCAGTCCCCACCAACACCCCCATAACATTCCCCACTCACACCCCCACAACACTCCCCACTAACCCCCCCACAACATTCCTCACTAACCCCCCCCACAACACTCCCCACTATACCCCCACAACATTCCCCACTAACCCCCCAACAACATTCCCCACTACAACCCCCACAACATTCTTCACTAAACCCCCCACACAACTCCTCACTAACAACCCCCACAACATTCCTCACTAACACCCCCACAACATTCCCCACTAACACCCCCACAACATTCCCCACTAACAACCCCCACAACACTCCCCACTAAACACCCCCACAACACTCCCTACAAACCCCCCCACAACATTTCTCACTAACCCCCCCTCCACAACATTCCCAACTTAACCCCCCACAACATTACTCAGTAACCCCCCTCACGACATTCCCCACTAACCCCCCCCCACAATAATCCCAACTAACACCCCCACAACATGCCTCACTAACCCTCCCACAACACTCCTCACTAACCCCAATCCACAACACTCCCCACTATTCCCCCCACAACATTCCTCACTAACCCCCCACAACACTCCCCACTATTCCCCCCACAACATTCCTCACTAACCCCCCACAACACTCCCCACTATTCCCCCCACAACATTCCTCACTAACCGCCCCACAACACTCCCCACTATCCCCCCCACAACGTTCCCCACAAACTTTCCAACAACATTCCTCACTAACCACCCCCACAACACTCCCCACTATCCCCCCACAACGTTCCCCACTAACCACCCCACAACATTCCCCACTACACCCCCACAACATTCTTCACTAAAACCACCTCAACACTCCACAGTAAACCCCCCCACAACATTCCTCACTAACCCCCCCCCACAACATTCACCACAATCCCACCCCACAACACTCCCCACGAACCCCCCCCCCACAATATTCCTCACTAACACCCCCACTACATTCCCCACTAACATCCCCGCGACATTCCCCACTAACCCCCTCATAACAATCCCCACTAACCCCCCACAATATTCCCCACCAACCCCCCCCACAACACTCCCCAATAACCCCCCACATGTCTCACTAACCCCTCCACAACACTCCCCACTAACCCCCCCACAACATTCCTCACTAACCCCCCCACAACACTCCTCACTAACCCCCCCCACAACACTTCCTACTAACCGCCCCACAATACTCCCCACTAACCCCCCCACAAAATTCCTCACTAACCCCCCCCCCACAACATTCCCCACTAACACCCCCACAACATTCCCCACTAACACCCCCACCACACTCCCCACTACCCCCCCACAACATTCCTCACTAACTCCCCCCACAACAATCCCCACTATCCCCCCCACTACATTCTCCACTAAACCCCCCACAACACTCCTCACTAACCACCCCCCCAACAAAATTCCTCACCTGCACTCCCACAACATTCCCCACTAAACCCCTCATAACATTCCTCACTAACCCCCCGCTCAACATTCCCCACTAACCCTCCCACAACAGTCCTCACTAACACCAATCCACAACACTCCCCACTAATCCCCCCACAACATTCCTCACTAACCCCCCCACAACATTCCCCACTAACCACCCAACAACATTCCCCACTAACCGCCCCCACAACACTCCCCACTAATCCCCCCACAACATTCCTCACTAACCCCCCCACAACATTCCCCACTAACCCCCCCACAACATTCCCCACTAACCACCCCACAACATTCCTCACTAACCCCCCCCACAACATTCCCCACTAACCCCCCCACAACATTCCCCACTATCCGCCGCACAACGTTCCCCACTAACCCCCCCCCACAACATTCCCCACTACACCCCCACAACATTCTTCACTAAACCCCCCCTCAACACTCCTCAGTATACCCCCCACAACATTCCTCACTAACCCCCCCCACAACATTCCCCACTAACCCACCCCACAACACTCCCCACTAACCCCCCCACAACATTCCTCACGAACACCCCCTCAACATTCCCCACTAACATTCCCACGACATTCCCCACTAACCCCCTCATAGCATTCCTCACTAACCCCCCGCACAACATTCCCCACTAACAACCCCCACAACACTCCCCACTAACCCCCCCACAACATTCCTCACTAACCCCCCCACAACACTCCTCACTAACCCCCCCCACAACACTTCCTACTAACCGCCCCACAATACTCCCCACTAACCCCCCCACAAAATTCCTCGCTAACCCCCCCCCCCACAACATTCCCCACTAACACCCCCACAACATTCCCCACCACACTCCCCACTACCCCCCCACAACATTCCTCACTAACTCCCCCCACAACAATCCCCACTATCCCCCCCACTACATTCTCCACTAAACCCCCCACAACACTA